>NC_083461.1:10675570-10975570 GCF_030014155.1 Tachysurus vachellii | reverse complement strand
GGGGGGGGTGGTCACAAGTAAAATAAAAAATGTGTAATGTTTTACTGTCCCAGTCCTTTCTGAATACCTATTCAGGACTTGAACATGTATAGGTAGGGCCAGGGGTTGCAATTCAAGGAGGAATTGTTGAGCTAGATCTTGATTTATGAAGCTGCTGTGTTAATCACTGCTGTAAAGTCTTGCCTGAAAGATGCACTACCACTGTGAGTAGAAAAGGGTTTAGAGTGAGAAACTGAGGTTAACCATGTGATTTCCATTACCTTGGTGAGCCTTGTGAGGCATCCTAAGGGGAATTGAGCATTGAGCTATGACTTGGGTCACTTCCACCCTGTTAAAATAAAACCCGCTCTTCAAGTATTGCATATGTTTGGTCAGGGTAAGTCAAGCATGGCCAATATGCATGTATTTATGAGACTCTTGAATTTCTTAAAGTGAAAAGGAGGCAATTCACATTGGTGATTTGTTTTCTCTAGAATACCATTTTATATATATGAAGAAGTATAGTGTCACATTTCTTACAGGAAGCATCGCACATTATAAGACACAAAATAACATAAACGTAAATAACAAAACAATCATATGAACACACACGACACAAATGTAACGCATACCAATGACAAACAAAGACAGATACACAAGGGCAGGTATAAATAAGGCAACATGTTAGGCATAACAAGCAACAGGTGGGAAAAGGCACATGACATCAAAACCAGAATCTCTGCCAGCACCCTCCTCTAGTGGCCTGACAGAGAAGTTCCTGATAAATAGCCAAGCCAGTGAAGTTTTCCAGTGAAAGACGACTGTCTCTGCCTGCTAGCTACAGTAAGTGATGATATGTTTTATAACCCCTAGAAAGAAGTGGCTTTAAGAGCCATTTTTTTTCACAGCTCGTTGCTAACATTCTAAATTCTAGGGTATACTCAGCTCCAGTGTGTTAACCTTGCTTGAGAGTGAGGATACTTTTGCAGGCCTCTTTACCTTCTGGTAAAGAAGATGATGATCACACAAATTGCAAAGAGTGTTATGAAGGAGTCGTATGACTGTGATTTCACAGCTATCAGATTACACTGCGATAGCTAGGTCACAGCCTTGTCCGGATATCTACTGACCAATCAATTTCAGTGGTTTGGCTTGGCTGGTGTTCATCCAACATCGAGTGAATGATGTTGTTCCCAAGCTACTCTTCCATGGACAAAAATGGCCTGTTGTAACCCTGGTTTGCCTGTTGCCCCTGGGTAAGACAGTCTTCTGTCATTAAACACAGAGGAAATTAAACTAAACAAAACAACCTAAAGTCATAACTGTATCAGCACTGAACATGAAGGAAAGGTTTTGTTCTTTTAATCATTGACTATTAGAATGTATTTTACAGTTATGGTGCTCTTGGCAATTAGTTGTTTTGATTTTTAGAGTCATGACAGTGAATAGGTTACTTTTTTTTGATAACGGGGTTTTTTGTTTGTTTGTTTGTTTGTCTGTTTTTTAGTTGTTTTTTTTTTAGTTTAATGACTGACTGATGTGAAATTTAGTACAGAGCTTCAGTGGACACAGATATGACTTCTGCACTGTAATGACTTCTGTACCACAACACTTGATAGAGGTTGTTAGAAGAGTCATGGTCTCTGAAATTAATTACACCAAGGACCCTTAATAGGTCATTTGAGACAAATTATGATTTTATTGCTGTACCCTCTGCAAAGGCTTTATTTTTGCATAATCCTTCTAGTGCATATTTTAAACAGCTATGCTAGATTGAATTGGTGAAGGGATTGAGACAATACTGATTAAACAAAAAAGCTTACACTAAAATATACATTTTATTTAAGAATAGGAAAATCAGATTTATAATTGCTGTAATATTGAGAGGAGAAGCAAACATACATAAAATATAACTTTTGGAAAAGGACTGAAAAAAAACATATTCTCATGGACCACTCTACTAATACAGGTTAGATCATTTAATTCTTAATGGCATGGATTCCACAAAATCCAGAAACAATACTCAAATAGACTCTGGTACTCATGTAATGATTGATGTTAATTGGTCAAAAGTGTGCCATTACATCGTTACACCATCACCACCAGCTTGGACACACAGCATGCTGGGTCCATACTGTAGGTACAGTACATGCTGTTGGTGCCACATTCTCCATTGACCCCAATGGCCTTTTTCCTCAATAAGGCATTTCTGTCTGCAAAACTGGTGCACAGTGGATAGTTATAGAAATTCTCACATCAAACCATCTGGAATGTGAAAATCATGCTATGGTTACAATCAGTTAGCTGAAGCTGCTGGCCAGTATCTGAATGAGTTTATGCACACACTAGGTTGATGAGGTAATTATATGAATGAGTAGATGTACAGCTGTTCCTAATAAAGTGCTTAATGAATGTATAGACATGAACACACAATAAGAATGGCCTTATCTGATTAAAGTCACTTGTTATAGCAAAATTTTATGTTTTCTGATTAAGGTCTAAAAAGTGTTGCTCCAATTTCTTTCTGCCACTGCATTACCCCTTTTGTCAGGTAGACAAAGTTGTCAGTCAAGCTAGCAAAGCTATTTTCCACTGTCAATAGGACAGAAGGGGAGAACGCTCCCAATAGTGGAGGAGAGATTAAAGTGTGACTGAGCTGAGAGCAGTTCAATTCTACTGCTGATATATTGACAGACAGATGAGGCTTGACCACACAACTACCACTACCTCACCACCCTCATACACACACTCACTCAGTATTACTCTGAATGAAGTAGTTCTTCAAGGAATATCATTTATTTAGATCTTCTCAGTGTCATGCAAAATCAAATTTAAAGCATTATCAATACATAATAATTATGTTCTCATTATGAACATTTCATTCATTCAAACTTTAGGCATGTGTACCTGGTGAAGCAGTAAATGACTACATTTACAGTACATTTACATTTACAGCATTTGGCAGACGCCCTTATCCAGAGCGACGTACATAAGTGCTTAAATCTCTAACATTGGATACATTAATGCTGGCTCACTAAGTTACATACTTAAGATACCATGAGTTTAAAACATTTGTTCAAAGTTACAATGAAAAAGTGTCAAAGGGTGTTTTTTTTTTTTTTTTTTTAAATGCAAAAGATAAGGGAAGAAGTGCTAGTTGAAGTGTTTCCTGAATAAGTAGGTCTTCAACCGCCGTTTGAAAATAGCCAGTGACTCAGCTGTCCGGACCTATAGGGGAAGTTCATTCCACCACCTTGGTGCCAGTACAGAGAAGAGTCTTGTAGTATACTTGCCTCTTACCCTGAGAGATGGTGGAACCAGTCGAGCAGTGCACTACACTGACTACACTGTGTATCCTTTCTCTGAGAATGCTCCAGCTACCTACATTTTAACAATCATTCGTTCAGTTAATATCAGTAAAGATATATATATATATATATATATATATATATATATATATATATATATATATATATATATATATACATTTTTTTTTTTTACAAGTCCAAAGTATAAGTTCAAAATAGAATTCTAAATGCAAATGATTTAAGTTCAAAAAAAAAATTTTCTTAAACACAATCATTGGAGTCACTGAAGACACTATGGCCTTCTCAATATACAGTACTGTATTTCAGAGTGAAGCAAAGCTTGAAGCACAACAGCTTCAAACTGCAGAAAATGCAGCTCGAAGACCATTGGACATTAATTAAACACTGCTATGTAACATTATTTAGGCTAATACATTAGTTAGCTACTGTACAGTAGCTGTATTGTATATGTATTACCTCTATTGTTTTATATTTATACAAGTGCTGTAAATAGCTGAATAGTTTGGTTCTAAAAATACCGTACAGGGTTTTATAGCATGTTGTATTGTTTGGTTGGCTGAATGAATGGAGTCATCCTGTGAGGTGTTAGCTGGCCACAATAGCTGTCAGTAAGAGTACAGATATGACAACACTGTCTGATTTGGTTCTTTTCACTTGTGGCAGTAACCCGACTTTAAAATGCTATAGCTTTACTTCCAGTTGAAATACACACAAAATGGCATAAGTTTCAGTTCAGGAAAACCTCATGTAGAATAAAATGTAAATCATTCACCATGGGAAGGGTTTTCCTAGACTGCCAATCATATAGGCTTCCAAAAACTTTTGCCTAGTGGCGTTCCACCACAGATTTTAATACACAACATAGACTACAGTATATGCTTTATGACAAAAAGTGGACACATGACCATCCTTCCTATTTGTGAGACGCTTCACCAGCCTATCAGATCAAAGCACATAATTGTCCAGAATTTCTTTATATGTAAAGCTCTGTTCTATCAGTGACCAATATCACAAATACGCTTGTTACTGAATGAGCACAAGTTCCTACAGCCACACTTCTAACATCTAACATTTGCCATATTGTGTAAATATGGTACTAAACTGAAAGCACTGAGCCCATGTAGAGATAAATATGTAAAGTACTATAGGATTTTTTTTTTGCTCTCTCCCTTATCCAAAATGCCTGATTGAAGGAAGTAGTGTTTAAAACAAATCATCCAGTGAGAAATCACTGATAAATTATTGATGGTGTGTGTTTGTGTAATGTGTGTGTTAAGTGTCTGCCGAGACACCTCTGTGCAGTCTGCCTACCAACATATCATTGGGAAACTTTGGAAAGCTAGACAGCCACTAATTCACAATAACTCACATGAACAATGTCAGTCTCTACAGACTCTGAATGTCTGTGCAAAACTCTACTCACACGGCAGCATAAACACTCTCATCCATACACACACACACACATACGCATACAAACACAGACATAAACACACCATTAGATTATGTAAATGAGAGTAGGGAGCATTGATTCCAGTTTAATTTTTTTAAGAAGCATTTAATTTAAACTAATAAATAACTAGGCAGCATCAGGTGTTTTGTGAAGGGTATTGTGTAAATGTAGCGAGGAGAATGGAATAACAATCAGAGTGTTTGATGAGAAAAGTTCACTCGGCTGACACTCAGCAGTTCATTAGTGTACTTTAGAGATTCACAATGTAGTATGTTTCTCAGTGTGTTGAGCACTATGCTGATCAAGAGAGACTGAGACTGGAAACACTAATCAAATGATGCTCATGATTAAAGCTACACGTGGAGAATATTTTACCGTCATAGTCAATGACCTTCAATGTTTTGGAACGAATTATGGCAGATGGTTTGTTTTGTGCAAACAATCTCAAATAAAACCAGAAATTACATCACTGGACTTTCTATGCCCCCCAGTGTAACTGGTCAGTATAATTTCATTTATTGCATTTGCTTCCTTTATGTAATAAGTTCATTTTGTCACTGCTTCATTCTTGTAAGACTAATAATTATACAAAGGAGAATAGTTGTCATTTTTAATTTCAGTGATTTGACCTTCCCTGCAAAGACTATTTGCATTACATTACCTGATGAATCATGCCGAAGCATAAAGCACAGATCTTTATGGTTTCAGCTCAAATTTCCAGCAATTGCTTGAGAGGGGGTTCAGCGAAAAATCAGCAGCTGGCAGCAGGAAGTACCTGCCATTGGCAGCAGGAAGTACCTGCCATTGGCAGCCAATCAGTATCGTCCAACGTAGTAGCAACCAATCACATTTAACTGGAGGTCAAGCGACAGCATCTTCAGTAATGGCGCCATTTGGCTCGGTAAGTGTCGTATATTAATTATCAGATTCATAAATAATTGTTGCTCTGTAAGTTGTATTTTAACTTTTATGTTAGAGACAGTGAATTTGTGACTACTTGAATTGGTTAATTTAATCATTTGTAGAAACGCAGCTTGTGCACCGTGTGGTCCTGGTTTGTGAGGGGTGATCATTAATTTCAAATACTAACTTACGTTACCATTACCATTAAATATTAGCGTTTGTTAACATGTTAACTTAAACTATTGATTAAAATAAAGCTCATGCTGATTCATTGGAATTATTGACAAGCTCAGCCTTGATGATACACATACAACACTAACCATATTGTGTTTTTTTTTTTTGTGCATTTGATTTTTCAGGGGATTGTCTGATATCCAACCATTTATTGAATTATTTTATTTATTTATTTATTTTTGACAAAACAGTTCTTTTTAAGAACTACCTTTCTTTAACTCTGTACACTGTTTTACACCTCTTGTGTAACTGCCTATCAATTATGGCAGGTAAGAAGCCAATTTTTTTTCCAAAATCTTACTAACTGAAGTTAATTTGAGCAGAACATGCAAACACCTGTCCATGGTTAAAATGTAATTGAACTTCTAAAATGTTTTACCATTTTATATATACTATGAATTTGTGTTGCTATTTTTAAAGTATGTTATTTTCTTGTATACACTGCATGTGTAGGTATACCCTTTGCTTTTGGAAGAGATGAAGTCTTTTCTGGGACAGGCAGCTGTCCCTACTGTACAACTGGGGTGATATCAAGTCCTGAGCACTTTCAGGCAAAGCATGTAAAGCATGCCATATGTTTTGAGGACAATGGCATCTGTAAGCATTGTACAAAGCACACGTGCATTTTACATGTTTGTTGTAAGTTAAAATGTATTAACTTTCTCTTCTCATTCTAGAAAAATATTGTGTTCCTTGACACTGCAATGAAATTTATAAGAACTGCTTACCATGTGTATAAATTATGAATGAAAATATGATCACTGCTAGCTGCTTAATGACACAATGCAATAAGAATAGTCATTCATGTGGCTGCATCCATGTGTACTGTTAAGGTAATTTGTATATTAATGTCACAATTCTCTTATGAATCCTCTAGGTTCTTTCTTTGAACTCTGGGGCATTGTGGTTGAATTGCATGCTCTTGTCTAACATTCTATACTTTAACATCCTATTATTGGTCAAAATCTGTTCATCCAATTGGATGTAATCCAGATTTGGTTTTTTAAGAATTGATAAGAACACTGTTATTGAAAACCATGCCAAGTTCAAACCCTCTTGGCTTGCTACACTTTCACAATAATGGAGCCTGTCCTCATTAATACCTAGGGACAATTTATCCAACAACTACTGGGATGTTTTTGAAAGATGGGAGGAAACTGGAACACCTGAAGCCCATGACTCAGTACACGTGGTGAATATGTAAAACTCCACACATTCATCCAACAGCAGAAATGGGTCTGAAGCCCTAGACTGCATAGTGAAAAATCATGCCATGCCTAAAATGCTGTTAAGTGTTTGATTTAAGTGGTTTAGGTTTATTGTGCTTGGTTTTGTTTTGGATTTTTTTTGGGTTGGGGATTTTTGCTTTTTTGCAGCTGAACCACAGAAAATCTGTATATGGAACCTTCGAAACAGAGCTTAAGGCCCTGTAAAACAATGATGCAGAGAATGATTTATTTTTATCAACACCTACAGTAAAAGCAGATGGAAAGATACCTTTAGCAAAAAAAATACTTTTTAGCTCTGCATAATGATTGCTCTACCACGCAGTACTAAAAACTACAATAGTACTGCAATAATAATACTGTGACTGTGCAGCATCCATTTTACTGCTCTTGGGCTGCATCAGCCCAAAACTAATTGGTAGTTAACTTTAGCAGACAGCTAAATGGTAACTAAAAGCTTTTAACTGCACACACCAAAGGTACTATTATAAATATTAACCACTGAAATATCCTGTGACACTGGCATAATTTAATTGTAGACATAATTTCAATATTAAATTATATCACTTACCAGACATCAGGATTGCAAAACTGGCCATGTCATAGAGGAAGCATGTGTTTGCCATATTGACCATGCTCTTAGTTTTTACCAAAAGGCTTGATCATTTTGACACTATTTGTCCAGTTCAGTGCTTGCCTTAGTCTCACCAGTAGTGTTCTTGACTTAAAACCCAGTGACTAAATCGCAGTTCTTTCCTCTGTGGCCAAATTCAGGACATAAATTAACTGTGTGTGGGTGAGCAAGAGGAGCAATCAGAAAACAGTGGACCAATTTCAGCAGATGAGGCTTCACAGGAAATCAGGCCAGTGTCAGGATTGAAAGTCACATGAATTATGGAGCAGGGGCACCTGTGTGTCTGACTCTGGAAGCATTCGCAATGGAGAGATATTTTACATTATATATCAGTAGCAGGTTTTTTTTTTTCCGACTCATTTTTCTTCCCTTCGTTGGAACAGTGTGTGAATTGCAATATGACTACAGTGTTAAGAGTTCCATAACAATTCAGGGAAGAGAAAGACGGTGCTTGGAGTTTATACTTTTTTCTTTCCATGACACATTGTTCATTTTGCCTTTGTTCTATCAATTAAATTAATTTTAATGCTGAAATTATTTCATAACACAGTCTTTTCACATCTATCTTTTCAAAATATATATTTTCAGTACACACAGTATATACTTAACTAAGCAGCATTAAGAAATGTACTCGGCTATTAAACATCCATATGTTTGTATTAAAAAGTAACTGTTGTATATATTATTTGGAACACCAGTAAATCATTTGGTAGCAGTGGAATGAAAAATAAAATCACACAAAATACAGGTCAAAAGCTTCAGATAATGCTCAAAAATTGGAAAAAAGAATCTCTGTGAATTTCATCATAGCATCTCCTGTGTTTTTCCACACACAAAAGTCTTTTATTCAGTTTATACAGAACAGTGCACAGATAATATTTTTTTTTTTAAACTGAAGATAATGACGGTTCTGTGGGTGGAAATGCTTTGTTGATATTTGAGAGACTAGAAGAAAATTCCTAGATTGTTTTGATCTGCCAGGAAGCATATAATGACTCAAATAGAACCTGTGCAATTGTGCAGGAGTTCCTAATGTTTCTAGGGTTACCCACACTTGCAGGTCAAAATAGATGGTGATTGTAGAATGTCATTTTGTATATATGGCAGGTCAAGTGAATATCTCCATTATTATTAAAGCAGCACCAGTCAAGTGATGGGATATATTAGACAGAAAACAACAGTCAGTTCTCAAAAGTGATGTGTTGGAAGCAAGAAAAACTGCCAGGTGTAAGGATCTGGGTGACTTTGTTAAGGGCCAAATTGTGATGGTTAGACAGCTGGCTCAGATCATCTCCCAAACAGGAGGACTTATGGGGTGTTACTGGTATGCAGTGGTTGGTACTCACCAAAAGTGTTCCAAGGTAGGACAATTGGTGTACTGGTGGCAGGGTTACAGATGCTCAAGGTTTACTGATGCGTGGGTTGCCAAAGGCTAGCCATCTGGTCTGATCCCACAGTAGAGCTATTATAGGACAAATTTCTAAAACATTATTGCTGCTCATGATCAACAATCAGTTATAACATTAAAAAAACCCATCTAATATAGTTCCACTCTTTGTGTTGCTAAAATAGACTCCACTAAACCTCTAAATGACGTATCTGGCAACAAGATGTTAGCAGCAGTTACTTTAAGTCTTGTAAAGTTATGAGGTGGAGCTGACCATGGATCTGGTTTGTCCAGCACATCCCATAGATTGAGATCTGATATTGTTTTGACTTTTCCTCACCTGTTAGCTTACTGGTTTTTATTAATTTAGTCTATTTACTATTATGTCACCAATAACTTGTTAATAGTAAATCACACTGTGTATATAGTACTTTGATTTTATGATCTTGGTCATGTAATGTTTTGTTCATTGGTTCATGTTTCACTCTTTTTACCTTCTAATTACCTTGTGTATTTAATATTATATGGTTACAATTTTGGGGGTCACGGTGGCTTAGTGGTTAGCACGTTTGCCTCACACCTTCAGGGTTGGGGGTTCGAATCCCGCCTCCGCCTTGTGTGTGTGGAGTTTGCATGTTCTCCCCATGCCTCGGGGGTTTCCTCCTCCTGTTTCCTCCCCCAGTCCAAAGACATACATGGTAGGTTGATTGGGATCTCTGGAAAATTGTCCGTAGTGCGTGAGTGAATGAGAGTGTGTGTGTGTGCCCTGCAATGGGTTGGCACTCCGTCCAGGGTGTATCCTGCCTTGATGCCCAATGACGCCTGAGACCCCCGTGACCCGAGTAGTTCGGATAAGCGGTAACCCAGTGCAAACCCATCGCAGGGCACACGCACACACTCTCATTCACTCACACAATCACACACTACGGACAATTTTCCAGAGATGCCAATCAACCTACCATGCATGTCTTTGGACCAGGGGAGGAAACCGGAGTACCCGGAGGAAACCCCCGTGGCACGGGGAGAACATGCAAACTCCACACACACAAGGCGGAGGCGGGAATCGAACCCCCAACCCTGGAGGTGTGAGGCGAACGTGCTAACCACTAAGCCACCGTGCCTCCCCCTTAATATTACAATAAGAAATTATTTGATATAGTGTTGTAAATATAGCATGTGGGTTGCTTTAAAAATCATTTTTACTTCAACCACCCATTTGGGAGACTGAAAGCATTTTCTCTTCTTCTTTGGAGTCCATGGAATCTTACATCACAGAAAGAACAAGAGAGTGAAATGACTGGTAGAGGGAAAAAAACAAGAAAGAATTGTACATGTTTTTGCAACACTTTCATGTGGTAAAATTTCACTTTTTAAATATGTCACGCTGTCTCTAAAAAACATTATATTTATTTATTTATTTATTTATTTATTTATTTATTTATTTATTTATTTATTTATTTTAAACAATGCTATATTATAGAGAGGCCTTTCAGAATATTTATTTGCTGACACTGATGCAACAATTGGAGAAAACCCATTGTGGACCCCTGTGTGTTTGAATGCTGTGGAATATTCATAATGTGGGAGATTTCCAGCAGAACTCTGCACTATTTTCACAATACCTTTTGGAACACATTCAAAATCTCAAACAAAAGGCACACCAAAAGAAAAAGAGGCATTATCAGCTAGTGGTTTCCTCCTGTTCAAGTTTAAAGTTCAAGTTCACATGTGGGTGTGTGTTGCTCTCATATTTTCTCTCTGTTTCTCTTTCTCTCTCTCTATATATATATATAAGTTGACTGACATCAGTAGGACACTGGTGAGAACCATCATGTTACTCTCCAGTTCACCTTGCACCATTTAGTGTATCACAGTTACAGACCAACTCACCCACCTTTAACAATCACACCACCCTGATCAGGGTCATGGCAGAGCTACACCCCACCCTGGTAACAGTGGAAGGGGGGAGGATTCACCCTGGACAACCAGTCCGTCACAAATAGAGCCCAACTGAGAGCACAATTTTATCAAAATTAATTTTAGAAATCAGTATCTGTTGATAAGCTGCTGTGAGTCTTAAGCAAGAAATTGGCTGGTTCCTGTAAACCCACTCTTTCCAAATGGCACGATGCATAATTTCACACATCACAGTGAGATTAGCCATGTTGTATTTATTAACATGGCTTCTATGTCTGACTTTTATCCACAAACTTGCTTGTAATTTAGCAAGCATACCTACTTTCCACACTTTACACTGAATATTAATACATGTGATTTATGCATACATAAATGTCTACATACCATATATAAATGAAGGATGAGAAGTATGCTGAAACCTTTGAAATGCAGTTAGGACTCGAGTTCCCTGCTGTCAGAAGGAAATGAAATCTGTTTCTGAAGCAACTCCTTTTAATCATCAACAGGCTGGATTTTCTGCTGGAAGGAAGGGACTGAGTTTGAAGAGGTCAGAGGACACTTAAATTCTTTTTCTTGATGGATTTGATTTAGAGGTATTGCACTGAGGGGAGATCATGTCTGATTGTTTTTGAGACCTTGTGCACAATACATTCAGCTTTCCTCTTAGTGTCAGTCAGCATTGCCATACTAGATAGTGATGGATTTGAGTATGTTTTGGGTGATTGCAGAGCAGAATTGTATAAGCAGCTGCTTCATTACTCTATACATCTAAAGTTTTCTGAGGAGGTAGGGCCTCTGTTGCACTCTCTTGATAATGCTATCAGTGTTCAGGTTCCACATAAGCAAGCTGATGATATATGTGCCTAGAAATTTGAATGTCACTGAATTTACATTTACGGCATTTAACAGGCACCCTTATCCAGAGCGGCTTACATTTATCTCATTTATACAGCTGAGCAACTGAGGGTTAAGGGCCTTGCTCAGGGGCCCAGTGTCAGCTTGGTGGCCTGGTGAATTAAACTCACAACCTCCTGATCAGTAGCCCAACACCTTAACCACTGTGCTACCATGTCCCCACATGTAATTCCACACAGTTCATTGGTTAGGTGTCAGTTTTGTCTAAATCATCGTGATTTGGGAATTTCCAGAAGGCTACAATTAGTTCCTTAGTTTTGATGTGTTGAGGATGAGGATGTTATCTTTTTACCATTGTATTGCTGTTATTCTGAAAGAAACAATTGTTTTTGTCATCCTGATACTGAATGCATTTTACCATTAAACATTAAATACAGCACAGAAAGATTTTATATAGAGCTGTAAACATTTATTACTGAAACAAATTATTCATTGTTAACTATATGTAGTCTGCAGTAGTAAATGTGAGAAAGTCAATTTAAAAGCATTGATTTCAGCAGAAAACTGAAGAGAAATCTTTAATAAGTAAGACACAATGCATTTCAAATCATCCTTGTGGGTTTTTGCTCCTTCAAATTTGTAAAGCTTATGCTACTTAAAAACCATGACTATTCTTCTAGTGAGATTATAGCATTTGGTCTCAGTCGGTTCCATGCCTTAATGTGCAACACTTTGCTTTGGATGTGTACAAAGATGAAATAGCACTGTTGTTTATTACCGAAACTATGATTAATATTAGATGTCGGAGCACCTTGTTAACTGGAGTCTAAGCTGTCAGTAAGATTGATACCGAGCATGAAGCATGATATGTCTGTAGTAGCCTGTGTCATGCAAGTTTAATTCGAAAATTACTCGCTAACTACTTATTCGTTGTAATATACATTCAATGTAAAAGGAACACATGCAAACCTGTGCATTTATGCAGTTATTCAATAAACCAATCATGTGGAAGCAGCAAATGCATAAAATTATGCAGATTCAGGACAAGAGCTCCAATGAATGCTCACATCAAACAGCAAAATGGGGTCAAAGTTTGATATTTAATTTTGAATCCAATTTATTTGTATAGCACATTTCACAATTCACATTGCCTCAAAATAGCTTTACAGTCATATAAAAACAGAATATCTTTAACATCTTTCCCAAATGAGCAAGCCAGAGATAACTGGCAATGAAAAACTCCCTGAGACGATGTGATGAAGAAACCTTGAGAGGAACCAGGCTCAGAAAAGAACCCATCATGATTTGGTTGACACTGGACAGTAAATAATGTCAATGTAAATAATGTCCTTTCTACAACATGTGTATTATAATAGGATATGTCTGACTTTAACTGTGGTATGGTGGCTAGTGCCAGGTGGAATGGTTTGAGTATTACAGAAACTTTCACTTATAGAAGTTTCTAGACTAAAAAAAGAATAGTACAAAGAAAAATAAAATAAATGATATATTCATATAAATGAATGATAGTCCTATAGATGGAAACACCTTGTTCATAAGTGATGTCAGAGGAATATGGTCAGATTAGGCCACTCAATGTACCCAGTGCTATTATATACATGATGGAAAAATGTTTAGATATAGTAGATAAATACAATAATAAAAAGACACGAATTAATGCAAAATTGTGAGACCTGTTTTGTTTGTTGACCTATATTGTTTTCAGTGTATGAAGCGTTGTGTTCATGCAGCGATTCTGAAATTGGCCAGTATGAAGATTTTCATTTCTGAGAACACTATGATTATATTCATCCAATTTGGATGACAACTGGAGACACACATACACATGGTCTGGGTCACTGACTTGGATCTGATGTTCAATAAGAATAAATCCAAAAAGTAGATTAAGAACTGTCTCCCTCCTGGATAGTACAGGACAAAATTGGCAACTTAATAATTAAACAGCAAATGTTGGGAGGTTGTTTTTGGAATAGCAGGCTAAGAGACACTCATGTCTAGAACCCCGCCAGCAACTGTCAGAGAAAAACAACTAAAGAAGATGCCAATTACAAAACCTCCTGACACAAAGTTCTTTATTGTGTTCTTCCCAAATGATTTCTCTTTTTGCATTTACAAACTTTTTGCATTTTCTAACCTTTCCCCTTGTAAATACCTGAGGAAATAGATTTTTCTGTTTATTATCGTTCTTATCTATTGTAACTTCACTACAGAAATGTAATATCCACTCTAGCACGGATGTTGGAGGATGTCGCAAATTTGTACAATGCCTTCAGTTCTCTTTCTTTCTTTCTTTCGTTCTTTTTTTAGAAGGAAACAAAAGGGATAAATAAAATGAGTTCTGAATAATAATAATCATATTATAAAATGACTGAAAATATTTATTATTTTTATTATAATCTGGGGTTTATTTGTTAGTTTTTTTTTGCTTGTAAGTCCTGACATTTATTTTCTCCATTTTTTTAATTAATTTTTTCTGCTACCGCTTTCCCACAGTGCTATAAATGAAAAATCAAATACTGTATTAAAATAATCATTTTAATATAACAGTTGATTAATGTATTATTTTCTCACTTAAAGAGCAAAAAGCATTTTTTTTTTTAAAAAAAATGTAATGTTACAAAGATTTATTAGATATTTCTATTTCTCTAAAAAAATAATCATCAACGAGGCAACAAGTGTGACCATTTTATTTTAACAGTTTAACATATATTAATTTATTTGATATACTGAAGAAACCGTGCTTATCCAGCACCAAGGACAGCACATCTGAGTGTGGCTGCAAGACGGGGCGACCAAAAGCCACCATTCAGGACTAATCAGGAGCACCACCTAACTCTTCACCCTCCAGGAGAAGGTTCATGGTGGGAGCCTGGCTCAGCAGTGCAGGGACGTAAGAGTTTTGAGTTTTTGGTTACAGAACCTTCTGAGCCCAAGCCACGCTCTTGGAATCTGCCTGGGAAAGTCCTGTGACTTTGCCTTCACGCTTCCTCCTGCACAACCCAAAGCCCTCAGCACCGCAGCCACTACAGTCTTGTCGGAGTGATTCCATTCTTCTTATTGACCTTTCACCTCCTTAAAAAAATTATAAAATCCATTATCCCTGACATGCCTTTTCTCCATGTTCCCCTCACTGCAGTAAGTGTCACAGTACCTTATGTAATATCTTCTAGTCATATGTAAACAATATGAATAAATATGTGATCACCTAATGTCTAAGGAAGCTTATGCATTAAGAGTTAATGAACATATGATAAGACACATTTACAACATAATATTGAGAAACAACCCCTAAAAACAGGATTCATTTAATAACATTAACAGAAATGGTGAAACTCAGAGTAGACAGTGAAAAATGTATTGTTTTACATATTAGCAGAACACGGATATATATATATATATGCAGTGATGTGAAACAGTGTTTGTTAAATATTAGTCAAAGATAACAAGTAAACACAACATTCACTTTTTTAAATGAAGGTTTTTTATATGGCCCTGTGTGTAAAAGTGTTTGCCCCTAAACCTAATAACTGGTTGGACCACCCTTAGCAGCAAGAACTGTAATCAAGCATTTGTGATGAGTTAAAATTTAGTTCTATTTATCACAGCAAGTCTTACAGGTCCTAAAGTAGCAAAACAGTCACAGACGATCACACTACCACCACCATATTTTACTGTTGGTATGATGATCTTTTTCTGAAATGCAGTGTTACTTTCATGCCAGATGTAATGGGACGCACATCTTCGAAAATGTTCAACTTTTGTTTCATCAGTCCATCAGTATCTTCCTAAAAGTCTTGGAGATTATTAAGATGTTTTCTGCCAAATCTGAGACGAGCCTTTATGTTCTTTTTGCTCAGTGGGTTTCAACTTGGAACTCTGCCATGCAGGCCATTTTTGCCCAGTCTTGTTCTTATGGTGGAGTCATGAACATTGACCTTAGATGAGGCAAGAGAGGCCTGCAGTTCTTTGGATGTTGTTGTGGGGTCTTTTCTGGCATCTTGGATGAGTCGTCACTGCGCTCAGGGTAATTTTGGTCGGCCGGCCACTCATGGGAAGGTTCACCACTGTTCCATGTTTTGTCCATTTGTGGATAATGGCTCTCACTGTGGTTTGCTGGAGTCCCAAAGCTTTAAAATGACTTTATAACCTTTTCCAGACTCATAGATCTCAATTACTTTCTTTTTCATTTGTTCCTGAATTTCTTTGTATCTCGGCATGATGTGTAGCTTTTGAGAATCTTTTGGTCTACTTCACTTCATCAGTCAGGTCTTATTTAAGTGATTTTTTGATTGCAAGCACCTTTTGACGCAGGGCAATGTGGGTTTGGATTTTGTTTTCCCTTAATAATAAAATGTGTTTACTTGTGTTATCTGTGACTAATATTTAAATTTGTTTGATGATCTGAAACATTCAAGTCTGAAAAATGTGAAAAAAAAAATACAAAATCAGGAAGATTTGTTTATGTGTGTGTGTATATATATATATATATATATATATATATATATATATATATATATATATATATATATATATAATATACATATATATATATAAAGTTCATTTGAGTGTGTGTGTGTGTGTGGACACTTTGTGTGGGTCCTGTCAGAATGCATGCAGAGAAGTGAAAAATGCAAAAAATAAATAAATAGATAAAAATAAAAAAGACCCACACAGAGACAGTAGAGTGATCCATAGGGAAAATTCATGGACTTCCTGATGGACAGTCTGCGCCTATCTCTACAAAGCCTATCTCTTTCTTTCTCTTTCTTTTTATTCCCCAATACTTTGCACTGGGTGGTCCTGATATTATCATGAGTCTCCCTTAGAGGATGACTTTAAACATCTACTGTCAATAGTTCACTCATTCACAGAAAGCAAGTTAAGGTTAGTTGCTGGTGCAAATGAAAGTTTAAGAAATGCACTTAAATTTTTACATTAAAGCAGATCAAGTAATCCAATATAAGTCAGATAATTATAATAAATCATAAAATATTGTCTTTGTCAAGTTCTATGACATTATTTGTTCTATGACATTATGATTTATGTATAAAGAAGCTACACCAAGATAGATGTGTAAATTAAGATTCAAAATGGTCATGGAAATAACTACAACTGGCTTTAGTTACTAAGCTTCAATTACTAAGCTAAGCTGTTTATTGTACTTATACTACAATAGGAAAAAAGTTTACTTATGGTACCACATAAGTGTAAGCCTTTAATATAGCACTGATATGTCATTAGCTACTTTATTTAGCAATAATATCAAATTTCGCTGTGGCACGGTGTTTATGCAGGAAGCACATTCTTAAGAACTGCTAAATAAAAAGTGCACACACAGGTAGATGCATGTTTGCCAGTAAGGTGATTAAAGTGTTCTCTTTAGGGGGGATGCACAAATGTGTGATCGTTCTGCTGCTCCAGTTAATCATACAACATAGCATAGCAGTGAAACGAGCTGAAACTGCACTCACACTCACATGCAGCACCAAAGCTTAATTAGCTGTGGATAATATGGCTGATTTGAGCTCTACTGACTTCTCCCAGCAGTTGAAAATGGTACATATTGACATGTTCATACACACAGACAAAATATATATATTTTGCTGACTGGAATAGCAAAGAACATGGTTTATTTATCAAAAAAATGTTCTTCTGTAAACTCTATATATTGTTGTGTTTGAAAATCCCAAGAGCAGTTTCTGAAATACTCGATTCAGCCCATTTGACACCAACAGCCATGACGCATTTAAAGATTGCAAAGTCACTGATTTCACAGTCTGAATGATTTGCATAACTGCACAAATGAGAAGTACGCAGGTGTTCCTAATGAAGTGGTTGGTGTGTCTATACTGGAAAGTATAGTCTTTAAGGAAATAACATTTAATATTTGCCATTTCTCTTACTTAGAATAACTTTATAAGGACCCAGTCTTCTTTTTTTTACTGCTTTTTCAGGCTTGCACCACAGATTCTTTCAGTAGTTGTTTGTTTAGGGGGTTTTTCCCTTCAGTTTCCTTTTCAGGAGCTGAAATGCTGCTCAGTTGGTTTAAAGTCTGGTAATTGATTTTCATTTTTTTCCCTGAGTCCTTTGTTTTGTTGTCAGTTTGTTTTGTATCGTTGTGCTGCATGATAAAGTTCCTCCCAATTATACTGAATGCATTTCTATGTAAATTGGCAGAATGATTCTGAAGACTTCTAAATTTATTTTGCTGCAACCATCATAAATGAAGATTAGTGCCCACTCAAGAAGAAGCCATGCAACCCCAAGCCAGGACACTACGTGCATTGTCCTTGATCAATGAGCTTTGTATGTTATTTGTTCATTCTCCACATGCTGGCCTTTTTATTATGTTTATAGACGTTAATCTTTTCCAGAACTTGTGTGGCACATGTCTGTATTTCTGAAGCTGAAGCTCTGTTCTATCTAATTCTGGCAGATCAGTCTTTATTGTATAGCAAAAACAAAACAGATATACATGCAATTCCTTCTAGTATAACACATCCACTTGGCAGTTCAAGTTCCTGTGGATGTAAAGAGTGATTATTTTGTTGTAAAGAATAAATTGCTATTCTATGTACCTCCTGGCATTTCAAACCAATCTGGTCATTTTTCTCTGACCTCTCTTGTCAGCTAGGATTTTCCATCCATAGATGTGTCGCTGTATTTTTTATTTTATTTTTTTTAATGTTGGTTTTTTTACCGTTGTGTTTGAAAAGTCAGGGAGATCAGCAGCTTCTGAAATACTTACACCAGTCCATCTGGCACCCACCTACAACCATGCCACGGTTAAAGTCACAGAGATCACATTTTCCCCCTTTTATGATGTTTGAGTTCAGCATTTTTGCTCCTGCCACATGATTGGCATGATTGGCTCACACACCCACACACCACACACGCACACAAACACACATATGTCTTTGTAGGTCTTAGCAAATTTTTGAAAATAGTCTCTGGGCATTTATCTGTTGATGGAAGATTTATGTTGGACAGATTGGCCAAGCCACACTGCCCCAGTGTTTTAAAAGTGGAAACACTCTCTAGTGGGCTGTGAATTTATGACTGTTCTTAATCTGTCAAAGTGTTTGGACAGAAAGCACTGAGGTTTAGAGCATTGAAAAAGGACAGTTGAACACTCGACTACTCCACTATCTACAGGGAGGTGACCTAAAAAAAAATCAAGAACTTATTCAGTTGAAAGACGTGATCTGTTTATATTTCTGCTACTTCAGGTACTATAGATCAGTGCAGATGAATTTATATCCTAAAATGGAGAACTAATGAGAAAAAATATCTGGTTAGTCTATGATTTTAAAAAATCAGTTCAATTATTGGCCTGGAGTGCAGTTGATCTAAACGTAACTATCTATAGTTGAAAATATTTGTAACCCAGGTACAAAGAATGACATCATAATAAAATAATAAAAAATGTAATAAAAAGGAAGTTGAGGAATCAGTTAAATTGGAAGTTTAATTAGTTTTAATTAAAAATATGTAGAGTAACATATGCATAAAACAAAGAAACTTGTAAACCGGAAGATGTGTACTGTATAGCTCGTGATGCCATCTATGCGTAAAGTAATTAGGAGAGAAACGTGTCGTGTTAAACAACAGGGTGAAACAAAGAAAAGGTGAATTATAAGTTTAATAATTGTGATTTATAGTGTTGTAAACTTTGATTAAACACATCGGGTTGCTTTTGATGAGTGCTGAAGAATGTTAAGGGATTAAAGGATAAATTAAGGACTTTTTTTGTATCACTGGATTTATTTTATTTTTTTTACAATATAATGATAATATGAATGTGGAAACGGAATTCTTAAGCGGTTAAGGTGAGGAAACAGTTTAAAAAAAAAAAAACGCAGTTCAATTCATTACAATTTAAAGATGGTTTTAGAGAAACCATCACTGGGAAGTGGTAGCCTGGTGATTAAGGTGTCGGAAGGTTGTGAGTTCAAATCCCAGGTCCACCAAGAGCAAGGCCCTTAACCCTCAATTGCTCAGTTGTATAAAAAAAATGAGATCTAAGTCGCTAAAAATATTGTCTTACTGTCAACATACTGTCTAAAGTCAGTAAACCTCTTAACTTATTTCGCTGTCTGTACACACGGGTTGAAATGAGAGAACTTAATTCCCAGGATTTAACTTCGATCTGAGAAAAGGAGGAATAAAGATTCTCTTTCAGTTCATCACCACTGTCAACTTGGTGGAATTATTCCCGTTGGTGGGATTTTGGGATTTGCAAATTTGCAAATGGTCGAACAACAGAACTGTTTTTAGAGACTGATGAACCTTTTTTTGTTTGTTCATTTTCAATTGTGTTTTTATGTGTATTACTGTTTTGAAAGTTGGATATTGTATCCTATTTTTGAGAATTTGTGAATTTTGGGTTGGTGAACCGCATCGTATTTTTTAATTTGAACAATTGTAATACTGTGTGAAAGTAACAATTCGTCTCAGGATTAGCAAGGAGCAATAACTGTAAACCCTAATAATTTAAACTTAAAAAAATAAATAGGAATATGTATATATGTATAATACATCCATCCATAGGGTGTAGTTTATATATAATTTATGTACCAGAAACTGTCGTGCTCAAAAGTGAAATAAATTGCTAAACATTACCATTTATTTGGAAAATAAATTAAAAAAGATTTTTTTTATTTTTGTATAAGGACAGTGGTCATATGAATCATTAATTATCACATAGTTGTTTGACTCCTTTTTAAAACCTAATGATAACTTAAATCACCTGAACAGCCCTGATCAAAAGTTTACATATCTTTGAATGTTTGGCCACATTATAAACACACAGGTTGAAGCGTTTAAATGGCTATTTTAAAGGGATATTTCCAGATCTGTGACTCGCTGTAATTAGTGTCTGCATATATAGTCAGTGAGTTTCTCAGCTCATGTGGTGATGCACTGACGTGGCTGGATACTGCACTAAGGGGAAGACAAACGAACTGCCAATGCACCTACGATATAAGGTAGTTGAACTTTATAAAGTAGGAAAGGGATATAAAAAGGTATCTCAACACTTTAAAATGCCAGTCAGTACTGTTCAATCTCTGATAAAGAGGTGGAAAATAAGAGGTTCTTTTCATACTAAGCCACAGTCAGGTAGACCAAGAAAGATATCACCCACTCCTTCCAGAAAAATTGTTTGGGATACAAAGAAAAACCCACAAATAACTTCAAGAGAAATACAGATTTCTCTAGAAAAAAGTGGTGCAGTTGTTTCAAGGAGCACAATAAGGAGGTATTCATTCATTCATTCATCTTCTACCGCTTATCCGAACTACCTCGGGTCACGGGGAGCCTGTGCCTATCTCAGGCGTCATCGGGCATCAAGGCAGGATACACCCTGGACGGAGTGCCAACCCATCGCAGGGCACACACACTCTCATTCACTCACGCAATCACACACTAGGGACAATTTTCCAGAGATGCCAATCAACCTACCATGCATGTCTTTGGACCGGGGGAGGAAACCGGAGTACCCGGAGGAAACCCCCGAGGCACGGGGAGAACATGCAAACTCCACACACACAAGGTGGAGGCGGGAAACGAACCCCGACCCTGGAGGTGTGAGGCGAACGTGCTAACTACTAAGCCACCGTGCCCAATAAGGAGGTACTTGAACATAAATGACCTGAATTGTCGAGTTGCCAGGAGAAAGCTGTTACTGCACCCATGCCACAAAAAGGACCGTCCTTTAGTACACCAGATTCATTTGGAGTAATGAGACCAAAATTTTACTTTATAGTCACAACCATAATCTCTGTTGAAAAAATTTTCAACTGTGAAGCATGGTGGTGGATCCTTTATGTTGTGGTGCTGTGTGAGCTCCAGTGGCACAGGGGAGTTAGTACAAATTGATGGCAAGATGAATGCAGCATGTTATCAAAAAATACTGCCAGACAATTTGAATTCTACAGCACAAAAGCTGCACATGGGACGCACTTGGATGTTCCAACATGACATTGATCCAAAGCACAAGGGAAGGTTGACCCTCCAATGGATACAGCAGAAAAAGGTGAAGGTTCTGGAGCGGCAATCCCAGTCGCCTGACCTTAATATTATTGAGACACTTTGGGGATATCGCAAATGTGCAGTTTGTGCAAGACAACCAAAATATTTACAGGAACTGGAAGAATTTTGCGAAGAAGAATGAGCAGGTACAACAGAGAGAATTAAGGACCTCATGCATAATTATTACAAAAGACTACATGCCATCATTGATGCTAAAGAGGGCAATACATGATATTATGAACTAAAGCAGGCTTTTAAACAGAAATAATTTCCTTTTCTTTTGTTATGTTTGGGTTGATGATTGTGCCATTCTGTTATGCCTTGCATATTAACTCAAGTCCTAAAAGAAATAAAATAACTTTGTTTTGCCTTCTCACTTATGTTTCCTTAAGAAATATGTTATACAACTGTATAACTATAGTTTATATGGTTTATGTAGTTATCTATATATACATATAGAATTAGCTATGAATTAAAGTCATATCATTTAGGTTCATTCAAACACTTAGGTAGCACACAATATTTAATGTACAGATATATCCGTTTTTTTCAACGTTATTTTTTCCTTTCTTTCCTTAAAACATGTGCTCTGTATACTGTACATTTTTTCTGTTCCCTCATTTTTTCCTATGTGAGTTCAGCCAATATTCATTCATTCATTCATTCATTCATTCATTCATTTTCTACCGCTTATCCGAACTACTCGGGTCACGGGGAGCCTGTGCCTATCTCAGGCGTCATCAGGCATCTTCAGCCAATATATATTGGTATAATTTACCTGAGGTTATGGTGGGTTTTTCTTTGCTTCCCTTATTGACCCTACTCTCCCAATATGAACCTGGATAGTGGTCCATTATTTGAGAGCCCATCCATGCAGTTGTGTCTAAAGAGGAAGCACCTGTTATACGTTCTGTGGACAATGGCCCTTATTTATTAAATATGAATGTGGTGAAATCTGATATCAATAAAGAATATGTAAATTTCATTAACAGTTTCTTTAGCGTCGATTTCATCTGTCTGTATGATCAAACTCATGCCTGGTCACTGAGTGCATATTTAAATGAAGCATTGTCATGATTCAGCCTGGACTTTTGGCCATGTGCTATTGTTGTCGTTCCTCGTCACGTGTCTGCCCCGCCTTCGTCTGCTCCTCCCTGTCACCACACCTGCTCCTTGTTGTCTCTTCATTGTCTTGTATATTTAAGTGAGCCGCGCTGCCATCGTTAGTATCATTAGTTACGTTTACCCCTCGTTATGTCTAGGCTCTGTTAAATGTCGTCATTGTATTGTTTCAGTTATTGTCATTTCTGTCTTTGTCATCTTTATTTTATTAAACCCCCTTCATTTGAAGCTATCCTGCGTACGGGTCTGTCTCCTTCCATCCACGTTGTGACAAGCATATAGTAGACTTTAAAAAATGTTTGATATGTATTTACATAATTGAACAACAAAAATGAAACAACACTGATAATCATTATGTGCATACAGGAAATTCCAACTGAATTTATTTCGTATCATCCACACTCGGAATTGCCAATGATGGTTTTATTCATTTTGTTATTTTGCTTTTCAGTTTTTGCTTTGTATCTTTCATCTTTTTTGTTTATATAAAATAAGTTAAAGTTTTATATTTAATTTACTTGTTTTCTACCTGACTGTGCCACTGAAAAGAGTTGGTAATAAATCTCAAGTCAAGAAAATTTTTTATTGTCATTTCAGACAATGTTTCTCCAGGACCACGGTGCTACATAGAACAGCGATAGAGCTAAGGACTTAAGTGTTCCTAGCCACATAAAGTGGATCTGTGCAAGTTGGTGCAAACAGTGCAAGACAAAAGACAAGAAGACGGTGCAGGACAAAAGACGACAAAACAAAACAAACAAAAATTACAAGACATTACACAAAGGACAATATACAAAAACAGCACCGACCAGTGTAAATACTGTATGTCCAAATAATATTGCATGTTCAGAAATACTGAACACATTACTGTTATAGCAGCAGTTACATGAGGTATTGTAATGTATTGTGTAAAACAGCAATCAGCTTAAATGTGAGACAGCATGTGCAAAGAGCAAAAACAGTGTGCAAAAACAGTAAACAGTTTGATATGATGGTGCTGTAGGCATGGATGTAAAGGATGTTGGAAGGGTGTGTATTTGGTGTAGGACATTGCAGTCCATTCAGTTGCTTGTGCATGTGTGTGTGTGTGTCTGTATTGTGCTCTATACAGTTCAGCTCAGTTATTGAGGAGTCTGATGGCTTGTGGAAAGAAACTGTTACACAGTCTGGTTGTCAGGGCCCCAATGCTTTGGTACCTTTTTCCAGATGGCAGGAGGGTGAAGAGTGTGTGTGAGGGGTGTTTGGGGTCATCCACAATGCTGTTGGCTTTCCGGATGCACTGTGTGGTGTAAATGTCCATGATAAATGGAAAAGGGACCCCAATGATCTTCTCAGCTGTCCTCACTATTCGCTGCAGGGTCTTGCAATCCAAGATAGTGCAGTTCCCAAACCAGACAGTGATGCAGCTGCTCAGGATGCTCTCAAAACCTAGTCAGGTTGGGGGGAGGGAGATGTGCTTTTCCAGACGCTGTTGGGCTTTCTTGATGATTGAACTGGTGTTGAGTGACGTTGAAGTTCTTCACCAGATGAACACTATAGAATTTGGTGCTCTTGACGATCTCTGTGGAGGATCTGTCGATGTTCAGCAGAGGGTGGTCGCTCTGTGCTCTCCTGAAGTCAACAGTCATCTCTTTAGTTTTATCAACATTCAGAGAAATGTTATTTGCTCTACACCAGGCAGTTAGCTGTTGCACCTCCTCTCTGTATGCTCACTCGACATTCTTGCTGATGAGACCCACCACGGTCGTGTCATCAGCGAACTTGATGATATGGTTCGATCTGTGCATTGCTGCACAGTCGGGAGTCAGCAAGGTGAAAAGCAGTGGATTGAGCATGCAGCCCTGAGGGGCTCCAGTTCTCAATGTGGTGGTGCTGGAGATGCTGTTCCAGATCTCACAGAAGATTTTAAACATCTCTTTCTTACCTTGGATCCAACTCAGATCTTGATAGCCTACTGGATGAGTTGATCATTTTAGATATGCCTAGATGTGGATTACTGTTATTTACACAGTATCACAACATCTGAATAAATTAGCTTGTGGTTAATGTAACTTGGATGCATGGTAAATTAGGCACGT
The DNA here is from genome assembly GCF_030014155.1 of Tachysurus vachellii. NCBI lineage: Eukaryota > Metazoa > Chordata > Actinopteri > Siluriformes > Bagridae > Tachysurus > Tachysurus vachellii. The sequence goes on along the minus strand of NC_083461.1, from coordinate 10,950,403 downwards.
TGAATGCAAATGGAATGTAAATACAGAACTAATGAACGGCAACATGTGTCCACACAGCTGAAATTTATATGAAAAGGGGCTGGGTTATCATTCACAACTTATTTTAACATTATTCTAATTTAAACCTTTCCGTTAGACCAGCAAGATCGTAAATTCCCCAGCCATGTCAGCACTGAGAATGGTACTCACAACATTCATATCTTCCTAATTTATATATAATAAGGAATGAATCCAACAACACCTCATTTTTTGATCACAAAGATTTTTTTTTAGAAACCAGTCAATTATCATATTCACATTAATCTAACAGTTTATCGTAGTCATTACCGTATTTGAAAAACTAAATTTACTGTTTATGTTGTTACAGCTACTAGAATATCCTGTGTTTCGCTGTAGGCTACAAAGACCTTAACTCAATTTACAGTAGCTCATTTTAGCAACATGCTGTATATTGTTTCAACCTCAGTGCCAGATGGTGACTTCCTGCACTACTCTAGCACAGCTTTCGTAGCACTTAGAAATTAACACCTACTGTACAACAGAGCTGAAATATCCTATTTTTTTTTTTGTTAAATATTCGTAATATTTAATTAGTATAATTAGTGAAGCCAAATTACTTACTCATATACTCATAAAGGAACACATTTGAAATGAGATTTTAATCATTTCAAGTTTAAACAAATTTCTGGTCAACATAGTTTAAATTCTACAATAACATTTCCTGATAATTGTACTCATATTTCCAATATTAGAAATATTTTCATACAGCACCTGCAGAATGCACACTAGCTTTTCTTGTCTACATTTTTTTGTGTGTCTTAATCATGGCAGAAACATAGGTGAAGAACATTTTTATGAGCCTCTAAATGCACGTCGATACACAATTATTGCATATGAAAAGAAAACCTTTGAAATGCTTTTTTTAATTGACTTTTTCAGGCCGTATAGTAAATGTTTTAATATTTTGATGCAACTGAGTCATAAACTCATGATATTCAAATAATGGCTAAATACTGTTATTTAAGTGTCTTTCTTCCTTCCTTTCTTGACTCCCTCCCTCCCTCCATGCTGTAGAAACACTCTCCTAAAGCTATTTCTATTTTAAAATCACTTGCTAGTGTGTTTCTTAGCTAATCTAATGAACATACAGTGTACCACTGTAGTCCTTTGTGACAGCAGAGTCGTGGTCAAGGGCTGACTGTGACATGAGGCAGAAATTAAATGAGTGAGTCATCGGTAATATCTACATCTATTTCTTACATTTCCTACCGCCTAGTGCCTACCACCTAGTTCCTTCAATCTACTTGAAAACGAGAAAATAATGTATACAAAACAGAGAAAACGGCTTTCCTTGACGCTATCTCCACTGCCAAGTACTAGTGATGAATTTGGTTATGCTTCCTGCTCAGGAACCATGTGGTATGAGGCAAGCTAAAAATGCAGGTGTAGTACCTGTGTAGAAGTACCGAAAGGATTAATTAAATAATGACAGAGAACGCTGCAGTGATGGCTTCCGTGACGGTGTATTAATTTAGAATCAACATGAATGTATACATAACAAAAACCCATTATCTGACAGTATCAATACATGTGTGTATCGCTGCTTCTCCACTGTAGTAACCAGAAATACAAACAGAACTGACTTAACACTTCCTTAGCTCCACATGCTCTTTGCAAGAATGGGATACTCTGAAACATACATATAATCATCAAGTATGCACAATGTTAATACTTCCTCTTAATCTGAGATAAAAGAATCAAATCATCTGAAACAATATAACAATATAATTATACTTTCACTAACATTAATATTTTAAATATTCATAACTGATAGCGTCTCTCACGTTGACCACGAGGTGCCCATACTACACATGTGCTCAGGCCTGCTAGCTCATGACACATTATCAAAAGTGTAATACAAACAAGTTTTGAAACAGTTTCTAACACACTTAACTCGATAGTATCGCATTAAATAGTGTTTGTTTTTAAATAAGTGTCTTAATTTGCAACTACTGTACCTCTGTAGAAGTATCAAAAGGATTAATTAAATAATGACAGAGAACGCTGCAGTGATGGCTTCCGTGACGGTGTATTAATTTAGAATGAAGCGCATCGGGGGGCGTCACCTAGTGGCGCGCGCAATGACGTCATCACGCAGGTGTGTCAAATAATTAGGATACTTAATCCAATAAATGTGCTAAATTAAACACCTATTTTATGTAACGTACGACTTGAAAATCAAACACTATTCAATGAATACTAATGTGAATACTACAAAAATAAATGTAACATTTTTATAATACATTTAAATGTGAACTCGTTTGATAACACATTCAGTATATCACACAGGCAATTCATTGGTCAAATGCAAAGTCAGTATACAAAAATCTTTAGTAGTGTAGTGACCACTGACTTCTAAGTTGCATAGTTTCAAAGGGAATTTTGTAATTATTTAGTAAGTTAGTTTAAATTTTTTAGCCAGTTTTATACAGGCTAAAAGTTATTGTAGATAAATGATACATTTATATATAGTTTCTGTGGTCCATGCAAACTTCACCATTTTTTTATACATGCCATTAAGGATGTATAAAAAAAAATGTTGAAGTTTTGATTTTTATCATTATTATCTGGTAAGGTTTGCACTTACATCTCTATATTTCTGCTAAATATTAGTTGTTTGACTTTGCGGTGTTGGTGCACTTGTTGCCACTAAATGAAAGATTTTTCCTCATTTTTTTTTTTTTTTTTTTGTATAGATTAAAGAATTTTATGCATCCACTGCCGTATTAAATTCCCTGTGTATCTTGCTTACTAGTTCAATCTGTGATAGAGATATTTTAATGTTAAATGCCATTTCAACAATTTTTTATTAGTATTTTAATGTCCCTGCCTATCACTAGTCATCTCCAGATAACCTCCAGAGAAAACATTCACAAACTGACACATGCATTTGTCCTAGATCAATGCCTGGGATTGGATTTGATGCTGAGCTTTGACAAGCTGTGCAGCTGAATAGAAAAGAACTAATAATGACTCAGAAAAAATGGCAAAGAAGTTAAAAATTCAATTGTTCTGCAGAAAAAAAAGCCTTTTAGGCTGCCTCTTGTCTGAAGTCTTTCTACTCACACAGTAATTGAATATGAAATGTAGGTTAATAAATGACAACAAATTGTGAGGTTTTTTTTAGGGGCTCTGTTGCACTGGATAGTGTCAGCTAACTCAAACAGCTAAATGTGGTTGACATGCTTAAGTTTGCATATCAATTAAAGTAAATCAACTATATTCATGTCATATAAATATATTTTCTTTTATAATTGGGATTATTTAAAAAATATATGGTGAACATGCATGGATTGTGATTCAAGAAGAACCTGGTTCACAAGCAGCATGGTGGCACAGTGGGTAGTGTTTCTGCCTCACAGGTCTGTGGTCCCTGGTTTATTTCTGAGCACTGTGTAGAGTTTTGCAGTTTGACCTGTATTTGTAATGGTTTGATCCCACCATTCAAAAATATGCAGGCAGGCAGCTTTTTCACACAAAATTGGACTTAGGTGTGAAGTGTGTCCAGTCTTCTCAGGATTGAGTCTAGATCAGCTGCGAACCTGACCATGATAAATCGATTATTGAAAGATGAATGACTGAATGATACTGTTCAAGAATTGGTTCACACCGAATATTCTGCTGTGTGAGATGAGACATGACACACGTGCACATGCATATATCAAAGTGATCTGTGGACTCCCTCTGTCACTCCCCTTTGATCACTCTGCCCCTTTGTTCTTTATTCCCCTCAACTTCCAGTCACATTTGGTCTACCCCAGATGCCCTTTATAAATCGTTTCTCAAGCAATACCAACATGATTGGTTATCCTAGTCAATGACAACAAAGAATTTCTAAGAAAGATACATCTTTCACATAGTATGCTAGGGGATTATTGAAACTACCAATAATCTTTCTCATATTTATGTAACAGAGACATTAGCGCCCTTAAAACTGATACTACTGCGGTGGTACTGAAGGGACAGCACCAATTCTGCACCATGTCTATTATGGATAGCCAGCGAGCACATGGGGCATGGCAGCAAAAGTCAGCGGGCAATCAGAGCGGAGTTTCAAACTCTTCACCCTCCTGGTGAGAGAGAGAGAGCTACATGGGGTATGGCGCTTCCAGGGACGTAAGGGGTCTAAAAAAACTAATTTCTTTGTCTCCCACACAGGAAGTCCAACAGAGACTGAAGACAACGAGGCTCCCTGAGCCTGCCTCATGCCGCCTCCTGCTCCTAGGTCCTGCTGTGCCACCACCACAAGCCCACGCTGCCGAAAACGCCACTGTTTAGCTGACTGAGTGACGTTTTTTTTTCTTTTCTGTTATTGTCTAAATACGATAGGGGGTAATCGGACTGTGTAGTATTAACACAGTGTTTTGTTTAAAGGACAATTCTATGTAAACCACTGTTTATTCACCACAACCTACCCTTGTTCTGGCCCTCGCAGCTCTGAGTTGCCACAGTATACAATTCCATCTGCATCGTTGTTGTAGTTCCATTAATTCAATGCTTTTGCAATTTGTTTTTAACATTTTATGTCTTGTTTGTGTTCTTTCATTCTCTGACTTTTGTAATTAATCTGTTTAACAAATTTGATCTTTATTCACTTAATCATTCTTCGGAGAAGTTAAATCAATGCTAGACAAAACTGGTTGATAATTCAGGCTACATGCTTTTTGAGATCAGAAAATTATTTTAGCATGAAGAGTCTTTTGAAAAATTATTTTAATTTTTTTTTTAATTTATAATGTTAATTATATTTTAATATCCTTATAAATTGGATCCAGAATTTATAAAATGAGTTGGACTAAAATCTAAATTGCATTCAGTTACTGTATTTCATGCTACTGTATATCCATCACCGATTGTGGGTTAGTTCTATTTCAGTAAATTTCTAATTTGCAAAACAGCAAATATTTTCCTCCTAAAAAACGATATCAAACACTTCTGAACTCTGAATATTTTGACTGTCACTTTATGTATAATTGGTTTTAATGTTGTTTTTTTAATCATCTAATGCCTTACAGATGTGTTAGAGAGGATTCAGTCATATTTGGGTTGGGTTGATCTATCACCAAAACAGATGAAATATCTAAATTATCTAGGTTAACTGAGTGTGTTAAAGATATAAAATTTAAGATGATATTGTTAAATTCCAATAAGACAGAGATATCCAAAAACCAGCATTCAGAAGCTCTTACAATTTAGAGGAATGTAATGTTAATACTAGCTCGACTGTGAAAGACCTGGATATTATATTAGACAGCAACTTGACTTTTAAAAAATCATATCGCCAATATTACAAAGACAGCCTTTTTCCACCTTAGAAATATTGCTAAGCTAAGAAACATCCTATCTGTATCTAATGCAAAGAAGTGACTATTGTAATGTATTATTAGATGCTTGTCCTGCATCTTCAATAAATAAACTACAGTTAGTCCAATATGCAGCTGCCAGAGGTCTTGCCAGTTCGAGAATATATATCTCAATTCAATCATCCCTACATTGGCTACCTGTTGAGTTTAGAATCAATTACAAATTGCTGCTACTTAAGTACAAGGTGGTTTAGCTACCAGTCTTCTATCGCCCTATAATCCGTCACACTCTTTGAGATCACTTTGGAATAGACTTCCAGACTTCCAGGCTCAGACACACTCTTGCAGTTTAAATGTAGATTAAAGACATACAGTATCTCTTTAGCCAAGCAAACACATAATACATCCCATAACCTTGTGATCCAGTATATATGCTTAAATTAACATTATCATGTTAACATGCTTGCTAATATTATCATCAGCACCTATGCTAATTCCTCTCCACTTGCTTCTCTTTTTCTACCTATCCAAAGGCATCTAGATATTGTTCCAAAATTCTGGGCTGTGCGCTCAGTCCACTGCTGTTTCTCTTTTGAACAATGATTATAACTCTATACTTTTGCACAGTGTTCTGTACAATGTACAGAATTCACACTGGTCAGCACTATATACTGTATATATTTTTTTCCTGTAGCGTGTTGTATTGTCTGTCTGCACTGTCGTTTGCCTTGCACTGTTTCCACTAGGTTGCACACGTTGCACTTAATGCGGCTAGGACAACTTACTTTAAGTCCTTAGCTCTATGTTGTTTTTGTCGCACCATGATCCTGGATGAATGTTGTTTCATTTCACTAAGTACTGCATCAGTTATATATGGTTAAAATGACAAGAAAAGCTTTTTGACTTCTTGAAAAAAAGTATCCAAACCTGCACGGATCCCGAGGCACTAAGAGATATACAGTACCAGCGCCAGTTTGATTCCACTTAATGAAGATTTTGGACATTCAAAGAGGAAAGGCCAACTACATGTGGCCTTTGACTACATGTGCAACTTCCTTCAATTTTCAGATGGTATATGACTGTAGAAAGGACAATATTATACATAATAACACTATCCCATGTTTATAACAAATTATAATCACACACTCCGGTGTCACCAAAATGAGGATGAGGTTTCCTTTTGAGTCTAGTTCCTCTCAAGGTTTCTTCCTCTTCCATCTAAGGGAGTTTTTCCTTTCCACAGTTGCCTCAGTCACCTCATATATATACCTCAATATATCCAATATTGATCTTGAATTATTGTATAATATTTATCTTGACCTTTTTTTTACTGTATTTCCTATGTTCTGTAAAGCTGCATTAACATTAAGAATGTCCACTGTTAAAAACACTATATAAATAAAATTAAATTGAATGTTAACCGAGGGCACGGTGGCTTAGTGGTTAGCACGTTCGCCGAACACCTCCAGGGTTGGGGGTTCGATTCCCGCCTCCGCCTTGTGTGTGTGGAGTTTGCATGTTCTCCCTGTGCCTCGGGGGTTTCCTCCGGGTACTCCGGTTTCCTCCCCTGGTCCAAAGACATGCATGGTAGGTTGATTGGCATCTCTGGAAAATTGTCCGTAGTGTGTGATTGCGTGAGTGAATGAGAGTGTGTGTGTGTGCCCTGTGATGGGTTGGCACTCCGTCCAGGGTGTATCCTGCCTTGATGCCCGATGACGCCTGAGATAGGCACAGGCTCCCCGTGACCCGAGGTAGTTCGGATAAGCAGTAGAAGATGAATGAATGAATGAATGTTAACCTTATTATCATACTTGTCAATAACAAATATAGAATTTGATATTACTAATTTGGTGAATACTAGGTAACTATAAAACCTGTTTTTTATAATCATTCTAAGGCAACAGTATAAAAACATATGTTGAATTCAAATACTCATTGCATTTGCTTTTAGAGAGCTGCTTAACAATGATAAAGTAATAAGCACTCCATTTACTATTGACAGTGCTAGAGTTAATATCAACAGGGAATAGCAAAGTGAACAATGAAATATTTAATGAATAGACAGCACTTGAAACTATGAATGATCCTTATTCACTGCTCAAGACCAGCATTAACTAAAGGTCATTGACATTGTATCTCTCTATTTAGAAATCTTAAGAAATATTTTTTTCGCACGTTGAAGCTTTCTCATCTCCATATAAAAAAAAAACTCACTCACACTCACATTGCATGCTTTCATTTACTCATTTCACTCGTTCATTTATTCTATTTTTAAATGCATGTCTGTGTAACTATTTGTGTTAACAGTGCTAGAATATTATTGCTGTATAATAGAGTTCTGCACAATATCAATCTTTTACACCGCAAGCATTCATTCTTCTGCCTGAAGGAAAATGTATATTCCGTTCCCTCTTGCATTCTAGCTTTGTGTCACATAGATTGCATGTGCGCCCTGTGTTGGATTATGTATCAGGGGTTATTGAACATTCTAAGACACATACAAGTGACTCTTAATACAGCTCTGTAGAGTGCACACATGCTGCTTGATATTGTTGGTAAAATCAGGTTCAGAGCAATGTCAGATGTCATGCTCTTGATATGATGCATCAATGAAACAGCCTTGTGAATATGAATTAGTCCCACTAGCATAGGACTAATCTGCATAGCAACAGACATGACAGAATGATTTTATATTTAAGAAAGTGTAAAGGCGGTGAAAACGATGCAAGGCCACTGTAACATGGAGGATAAATGGTGATCAATCTACACAAATATTCTTATGATCAGCATTAATAATGTGTTAAGATATTTACAGAACTGTAAAGCTTTAGATTTACAGTGATTTAGATTTTTTTCTGGGGAGGAAAGGGAAGCATAAATCTAATTCTATGTAGCAAGTTAAGAAAAACATTTTCTATTTTTAAAAACTACACTATAACTATATAAGTTTTTTTATGGAGTTGGAAAAAGGATTATAGATAACAAAAATTATGACAAAAAGGTATTTATCGAATTCCAAAAGCTTGGAAATGAAAGAAAATGGTTTTAACTTTATTATTGTATTGATATATAAATGTATGGTTGCAACAGATAATCAACAAAATAAATAAATCAATTAAGTTTTTCAATAAAATAGTCTGCGAGACAAATTATTCACATATTTCACACATTTTACACAAATTAGCAATGCTGATTTTTTATTTGTTCTTTGCATATTCATAAGTATTGCAATTTAAAGCATTTATGTGGATCTGAATGTCACCACAAGAAGCAAAGCTGTTTGAATGGTTTAGCCTGTGAGTAGCATTGTATAATATGTTATATAATTTACATTTCTAGTGAAAACAGTTTGTTTTTTTGTTTGTTAGTGAAAACAGTTTGTTTGTTTGTTGTGTGTCAAGTCATCAAGTCTCTATCCTCCAGTTCACATTGTAGATGCTTGGAGTCAATCCAAAAGAGTTAATTCCCTGATATTTTCTATTACAGGAAAAATGCATTTAATACCTGAGTATTTCACTCAACAGGCCAACCAGAGCATTCATTCATTCATTCATCTTCTACCGCTTATCCGAACTACCTCGGGTCACGGGGAGCCTGTGCCTATCTCAGGCGTCATCGGGCATCAAGGCAGGATACACCCTGGACGGAGAACCAACCCATTGCAGGGCACACACACACACATACTCTCATTCACTCACGCAATCACACACTAGGGACAATTTTCCAGAGATGCCAATCAACCTACCATGCATGTCTTTGGACCGGGGGAGGAAACCGGAGTACCCAGAGGAAACCCCCGAGGCACGGGGAGAACATGCAAACTCCACACACACAAGGTGGAGGCGGGAATCGAACCCCGACCATGGAGGTGTGAGGCGAACGTGCTAACCACTAAGCCACCGTGCCCCCCCAGCCAAAGCATATTGCATTTTATTTTGAAACAAACAACTTAGGGCTTAAAATGCAGGTATGATTTTCTTCCAACAGCTGCGACCATTAGTCCATAGTCAATATATTCACTCTATGGCATTTCAGTGCCATGACAGGTTGTCTGAAAGATGTCAATAAAACAATTGTAGTTAGTGACCTGTTTAGTTGATTAAGCCTAGTAAAGTACTGTAGAAGTATTATTTGACTGAAATACTTTGAAATATTTTGAAATAAATTTTGATATTTCATACATCTGTACACATTGTACATTTTTTCTTCCTTTCCTTTCTTGTACTATACTTAATGGAGGTTCAGAATCATGAATAAATGTCACAAACTGTTTAGCAGCATGTACAGCGACAATATTTCTATTTGCTCTTCTGAGGAAAATAAAACTCTCAATGAAAATAATTGTATAGCACCCTTAAAAAAAGGTATGGTCTGAAATATAGGAAGAGACAAAAGATTTCCTACTGAATGTATGGGCACATTAGTTACATGGGCCAATGGACCAGTTCCCCTGGGAAAGCACCCTTTCCACCTCATCATGATGAATTCTTTAGATGCAGGCCAGAGAGTGAAGTCATGACTTCTACAGTGCTCACCCAGAATATTTCTCCTCCCATAGCTGTAGACTCATGTTGTAGACGGAAATGTCTCCAAAGACTGTTTCTAGGTAATAGAGTCATCAAACTCACACACTTTAATTTCTGGCACCTCTGCTCTTCCTAGTGGCCTCAGTAGAGACAAAAACCGAAAGGCTGAAACAAAGAGGAGAAAATAACTATCCTGAACAAAATGTTAATTGCTTTATCCATAACTGACATATTCTTTAAAGGTCATACTATAGCTTGGAAAATGAACATTGCTAGAACTGCATCTCATTTCAGTGGGGAGATTACACTCTAATTCTCAATTGTTCAAAATATCATAATTAATCAAAAAATTTTTATAATTTTGTATATATATATATATATATATATATATATATATATATATATATATATATATATATATATATATAATAATGTTGTAGTATAGCGTATTTATAATTGGGGAATGTGATTTAGAGTTTAGTTTGTTTTCCTTGCATTTCCAGGGCTGTGGGTGCTTTTTGTTCCAATGTGGCATAGTTCTTTTCGGTGGAGGTCAGTTTCCTGTGAAATTTTTGTGCCCAGTCTCGTATCTGATTCAAGTCAAGTCAAGTCAAATCACTTTTATTGTCATATCACCACAGCACATGTGCCTTGGCGAGTGAAATTCTTGGGAGCGAGCTCCAGAAATTGCAGAATCATCCATGTGAATGATAAAGGGGAGGCTGAAGTCTGGGTTCCTCAGGACGGGTTGGCTCTCGGGGTCCTCCATGAGGCAGCGGTAGTTCTCTTCTGTAGCATAAGTCCACTGTACCCAGTCCAGTTAGCCTTTCTTTTTCTCTTTCTCTTTCTCGTACATGCCTCTTTCTTCTTGTTGGGCTTGGGGTATTCCCTTATTGCCTTAATCTTTTCCTGTGGCGTGAGGAGGCCCTGGCCGATCTGATACCCCAAGTACTGTGCTTTGGTCAGCCCCAGGTGGCACTTGCGAGGATTGGCCATCAATCCAGCGTTTGGAGGACTCTTAAGACCTCCCCTAGGCTGAACAGGTGCTCGGACCACGTAGCCTAATGGATGACTACGTTGTCGATATAGGTGGTGGCGTACAGATGATGTGGCCACATGACAATGTCCATCAGGCATTGGAATGTGGTGGGCGCTCCATGTAGGACAAAAGAAAAAACTTGGCATGGAGGTTCTGATCTTTGATTTTGCGTTGTACAACGTATTTGTGCAGCCGGAGAATATGTCAGAGAGAGATCACTATATGCATAGATATATATGCAGTATATACTCTTGGAATGTTATTATTTTATATTTACTCATGGACAAAATGTGAATTATTAGTCAGCCTTCTAGTATTATAGTGTCACTTGTTAGTCCCATCCTGTGGTCATTGTTTTAAAATAAGAATGATTATAATAAATGGGGGATTAAATGTAAGTCACTCTGGATAAGAGTGTCTGCCAAATTCCATAGATGTAACAAAAGAGATTAAAAAAACTGTAGTCATGTAGTCATGTAACAATGTCATTTCTAATTTCACCTACATCGCACAAGTGGCTGAAGTGCCGCTGTCTGTGCGCCTCAGACTAATACTGTGTTGCATCAGCATCAGGAGAAATAATGAAGTTTGAAGCAGACCAATGAGACTTGAACTTGTGCTGGTAAGCTGGAGTTTAAGACCTGTACATATTATATGAATCTGCTCTCATTTCTATTCTTTGCTTAGCCACTGATGCATATTAATAACTGGATTGAGGTAATCTCACAACTAGAGTTTTAGTTAACATAGACCTAAAAAGAATCAGAGTTCTCACTATATCGGTCCATTATGTTCAGCCCATCACTATGAATGAGATGGGCTGATGCATACAGTACACACACACACAAAGAGGAAAGATGTCTTACCTACATTAAAATTGGACTTTTTAGGATAATGTTTTGACTGCCTGTCATTAAACCTTAATTTCATGGTTTTCAAGTCCATTAATTAAAATGGACAGTGAATTTTAAAGTAAACAGTGCCCCCTCTGGTGGAATGTAATATCAGAGTATCAGAGGTGTACACACAGAAACAAGAGTTACAGATCTTTGAAATTTAAACAAATGCAGTTCTAATCAATTAAGTCTCAAAAATACTAAAAAACGTATTTTTAAGTTAATTTAGATAAGATATTTAATAAGATATTTTATTGTCATTGATTGGTTGTGTGGGAGGTGTATTTATATCTTACTGGTCATAAAATATCTTAAAATCTAAGATAAACTAAAAATAGGTAAATAATGTTTTCTTTTTGTTTCTTTGTGTGTGTGAGAGAGAGAGAAAGAGTGAGTGAGTGATTGAGTGAGTGAGTCAGTCAGTCAGTGAGTGAGTGAGTCAGTGAGTGAGTGAGTCAGTGAGTGAGTGAGTGTGTCAGTGAGTGAGTGAGTCAGTGAGTGAGTGAGTGTGTCAGTGAGTGAGTTAGTGAGTGAGTCAGTGAGTGAGTGAGACAGTGAGTCAGTGAGTGAGTCAGTCAGTCAGTCAGTCAGTCAGTCAGTGAGTGAGTCAGTCAGTCAGTCAGTCAGTCAGTCAGTGAGTGAGTGAGTGAGTGAGTCAGTGAGTGAGTGAGACAGTGAGTCAGTGAGTGAGTCAGTCAGTCAGTCAGTCAGTGAGTGAGTGAGTGAGTGAGTTAGTGAGTGAGTGAGACAGTGAGTCAGTGAGTGAGTCAGTCAGTCAGTGAGTGAGTGAGTGAGTGAGTCAGTGAGTGAGTGAGTCAGTGAGTGAGTGAGACAGTGAGTCAGTGAGTGAGTCAGTCAGTCAGTGAGTGAGTGAGTTAGTGAGTGAGTGTGTCAGTGAGTGAGTGAGTCAGTGAGTGAGTGAGTCAGTGAGTGAGTGAGTCAGTGAGTGAGTGAGTCAGTGAGTGAGTGAGACAGTGAGTCAGTGAGTGAGTCAGTCAGTCATTGAGTGAGTGAGTGAGTGTGTCAGTGAGTGAGTGAGACTAAACTGGTTGAGGTGTGAGATGTCACTTGAAAAACATGCAGCACACACTTTTCTCTTCTAAAATACACTTTATAAAAACTGCATCTTTAAAAGTCTATATGGTGCAGAAATAAAGTGTGGAGCCGTTGCTCTGAGATTTCTGGTTAGTAATTTCATTTATCTACTTGCCTCAAATCAAGGCTTATCACCAGACGGTTTATCACTCTCATACTTGACAGAGGTCTAAAGCACAGGACTCTCAATCTCTTGTTATTTGAATTTCCAGATACTATAAAATAGTCTCCTGATATATGTCCTACAATTTCCTTATACCAAATTACAAAGATATATCACTTTCCTGTGTGATGATATGAATATTTGACATGATTTATATATCTGCATTGGAGAATGGAGAAGGTAATGAAGGACTGAGTGAAGTCTTGGACACAGTCCTACTGAGGATATTCATTCCACAGCAGGGGTGAATGAGAGAATGACAGTCTTTATTCCTTTTACTCTCTATTCCCACCCCCTGCTGATTTACATCTTGGGTTCTTCCCCTTCCAACGAGCTGTCACTGTAGGCAGATCAGATTGCTCTTAGTCTGATCTGGACATCACATCATCCATCCACAAGTTCATATTTTATGAGGTGTCTTTCAGTAATGGAATGCCATTGACATCTCCTGCAATCTACTACCATCTGTTTTATTTCCCTGAATATCCTCTCTCTCTCTCTCTCTCTCTCTCTCTCTCTCTCTCTCTCTCTCTCTCTCTCTCTCTCTCTCCATATCAGTCACTCATCTGTCAATTTCTCCTGTCTTTCTTCTCTCTCTCTCTCTCTCTCTCTCTCTCTCTCTCTCTCTCTCTCTCTCTCTCTCTCTCTCTCTCACACACACACACACACACACACATACACTGTACTGTAGCTATCTTGACTTGTTAGATTTGGTCTCAGTGCCTCAGATGGAGGTCTTTTAACAATTTCCTTCACTTTTTTCAAGGATTTTTAAAAGCAGCTGATCAGTGGTCCTTCTGGATCACTCTAGCTGACACTCATAAAAAGAGATCAAATTAATCATGAATGAACACAAGAGAGGAAAAGTAAACAACTTTTGAAAAGCGTGAGCAGAGGGAGAATAAGGTAGAAAACTACTTCAGGGAGAGGGGGACCAATATGGTCTCAGAATTAGAAGAATTAATAGAATTTACGTGAAGCATTTAATATAAAGGGAAGGCCTACTGGTGCAGTGGGAAATGCTGCTGCTTCACAGCTCCACAGTCTCTGGTTCCACCCTGAGCTCAAGTCAGTGTGTGGATTTTCTCATATTCTCCCTGTCTTTGTTTGGGTTTCCTCTGGGTTGTCCAGTTGCCTCCCACCTAAACAAAAATGCCACTAGATGGAGGACTGGTTAAAATAAATTGCCCCTTGTTGTAAATGAGCTTTTGTTTGTTTATGGTACAATGCAATAGACTGACATCCCATACAGGGTGTATTACCAGCATAGGCTCCAGATCAGTTGCAACCCTGATCAGATGCTTAAATGCATTTCATCCGAAAAGCTGAAAGAATAAAAAAATCATTGTATTAAATGATGAACAGAATAAGGTATATACAGTACTGCATTAGCAACATTAGTTTCCCAATCTGCAGCTCGGGATGGTCCTAAATGAATTAGAGAATACAATCTTAAAGACTCTGATGCACACATTGGACAACCTGTCAACAAACTCAGTATTGTTTTGTTTTATAGAACAGCTGTAGAAGAGTAATTATTTATAATCACCTTATAGTCTAATCACCCTGAAGAGTTGTGTTTCCTTCTCAGTCTGGTTCCTCTCAAGGTTTCTGACTCGTGTCATCTCAGTTTTTCCTCATTTAGCTCATTTAAAAGTGATATATAGGTAAAAATGTAATCACAGTGAACTGAATAGTCTACCTAATTTGTAGAAAGCATGGCTGTTCCAAACTTAAGAAACAAATTGGTAAGGTTCTAACCTGGGAACACCAGGCATGAGGTGAGAACATGCCCAGTTTATCACAGGACACCATACACATTTGTACACTTTCACATTTTATTCTACTGTAGTTGTTCTGTAGTGGTTATTAACACTGTCAAGAGATATGTGTTTTGTACACCCAAAGATAAGTACAGAAAAACGTTAAATATCGCTCGCGATGTTCCGTCTTTTGACTACAAAGAGTCATCTGTAGGTGACTCTGCATAATGCTGTATGCCAAATGCTTTTGTGATTTCAATGTCATCTTTGGGGAACAAATAAATGGCTCTACCTTCATTTGATTTGCACTCGCTCTCCCTGAATGTTGATTGCAGTCATGGACCTGTGACTGCAGATGAACAGAGGGGAGTTTGAGTAGTAGCGGTTGGTAATCAGTAAAAAATAAATAAAATATATAAATAAATCCATAAATAAATGACTATTTTTTTTTAGGTATTTCTGTACAGTTTTAAAATCAGTCTAATAATTCCAGTCTTATCTCTAAAAAGAACATATAAGGATGATGCAGCTTTATTTAGTTTAATTTTGTACAAATTAATTCAGAAGAATCAGTGTGCACATTAACCTCTATCCTTAACCTTAACTTTCATAACGTCTCATATTAATAAAGACAAAATCTTCATCTTTCAGAACTTATTGAACTTATTGGAACCCTCGTGAATTTTGCATGAGAACAAGCACTGAGAGACCACTGAAATATTTGTTTCCACCATTTTTTACTTGCGGATGCATTCATAATGATGACATCAGTACTAAAGAGAGACAAACATAACATGATTTCCGAAGCATAGGGAATCAGTAGAGCATGAAAACAGAAGGTAAACCCACCTCCTCTGTCTCCGTCACTTTTAGATGAATGAAAGAGTGCCCTAAAAGAGCACAGGCAAGCATATAATTCGTCTCACTAATCTAAAGGTTATCATTAAGACAGATGACAGATGTGCCTGCAGACCACTGCCTTAGCAACACATTACTTCACACCAGGGGAGAGGCATTTGATTAAAGACTGTCTAAAAAAAAGTTTTCAAAGCAGTGGAAACACATGTACAGGCATCAAAGAATATAAGTAGTGATTGAGATTTGACAGATAACTTTCCTGTACATGAGCTTTAAGAGAAGAATTCTGCACACACAGCATATAAAGCTTTACTCTTCTTGTCTTATATCAGTTCCTTTCTAATATGTCTTACTGTTATCACATTTTTTCTCAAGTGTCAGTGATCAACGATGTTGCAGGATTTCTTGTTATCATTGAAAATGAACTGGATTTGTATATAAATATTTAAGTAATCTATTGGCATTACTGTACACTACCATTGCTGTGTATTAATAATGTGACTGAATTAATTAATCTCTCAGTATTTCTCTTGAAAGGAACCTTTATGCCTTTTTTTATACAACAGATATCATATACAGTATGATCAGCCTGAACTCTACCAGCTGTTAGAAAAAGCAACTTTTTTGCTCTTTTTTGCGCTTTTGCTTTCCAACATTTCAGCTGTTTTTCACATACTATACAATATTTCAGTCATTTGCTGTTTTTGCACAATTCTATATATTATCTCAAGGACCTGCTGCTAAGAAACTGTTTATTCTGATGTTACTGCACGAAATATTGTTTGAACATTCAGTATTCACACACAGTATTTACACTGGTTGGTCGGCACTGTTTCTGTTTACTGTTTGTTGTCCTTTGTGTATTGTATTTTTTTTTTTACATTTTGTATTGTCTTGTAACTTTTTGTCTGCACTGTCTTTTGTCCTGCACTGTCTTTTGTCCTGCACTGTCTTGTCTGTCTTGTTTGTCTTGTCCTGCACTGTTTGCACCAGGTTGCACAGTTGCACTTTATGTGGCTAAGACTACTTACAAGTCCTTAGCCCTGTCTTTGTTTTATGTAGCACCACAATCCTGGAGAAACGTTGTCTCATTTCGTTACTGTACTGTATGTACTGCAACAGCTATATATGGTTGAAATGACAATAAAAGTTTCTTGACCTTGACCTTGTTACGTACAATGAATGAATGAATGAATGAATGAATGAAGGAATGAAGGAATGAATGAATGTACAGACATGGTTTAATAAAGTTTTTTATGTTTTCATTAGTACATGCTAATTTATAACCTCACTACTTTACCTAGTATCTCCATCATTAAACACATTTACTGTGAATTAAGGCAGTATGAAAGTTATTATTATCATTTCCATGAATATTAGGACAAAAGTTATGTTTATTAGATTACCGTTTTTGTTTGTTTGTTTGTTTTTTGTTTTATTTTGGTTTTTTTTATGATATAAACTAGGTTTTATATCATTAGCCTACTTTAAATCCAATTTTTATTATTAAAATTCTCCTAGAGGTTGTATACCAGTAAAAATACATTTTTCAAATAAGTTAACTTTTGTCATAATCATATATGCAATCATATTTTTGGTCATTACTAATGCTAGTGTACAATTTTCCACAGTTTTAAAATAATTAAAAATTAAAAAAATATGGTAAGTTAATTTCTCCTCTTAGATTACTTTTTAAGATGAAACATTTGGGGGGGAAAACAACATTCATTCATTCATTCATCTTCTACCGCTTATCCGAACTACCTCGGGTCACGGGGAGCCTGTGCCTATCTCAGGCGTCATCGGGCATCAAGGCAGGATACACCCTGGACGGAGTGCCAACCCATCGCAGGGCACACACACACTCTCATTCACTCACGCAATCACACACTAGGGACAATTTTCCAGAGATGCCAATCAACCTACCATGCATGTCTTTGGACCGGGGGAGGAAACCGGAGTACCCGGAGGAAACCCCCGAGGCACAGGGAGAACATGCAAACTACACACACACAAGGTGGAGGCGGGAATCGAGCACCCAACCCTGGAGGTGTGAGGCAAACATGCTAACCACTAACCCCCGGGAAAACAAAAAAATTTTTATATTTTGTTTAGATACAATATATTTTACAAATACTTCAAAAATTAATGAATGGATGAAACTGGATGAAAGGCTTCATGGTCTTTGTTGATAATAAACCTTTATATTAAAGAAGATTTGTTGGTAAGTTAGTTGTGTAGACATCAGGAGAAACCTCATTAATTGCAAAACATGTCATTGCATCAGCACAATGCAGAGTGAGACCTTGTACATTTGAAAATCGTGACACAATACGGAAATTTCAGGGAGAGTTTTGTTTAATTTTTTTCTATTACTTTGAAGCAGTGTGTGGGAACACACAAACATACACATACACAGACAAACAAATACAAGCACAAACACAAACTGAAGCAGTCAGCGTCAAAAGTTGAAACTCTTACTGTAGCTGTTCAGCATGCTCTCTCATGTTCACCCCATAAATCTGAAACTGAGATGAGGGACCTCCATGATGGAGATACAGCTTTCCCACCCTCCCTTCAACAAAGACACTAAGCTCCTTAGGGATTAACTCTGCTGGGTTAGACAACCACTAAAAGTGTCAGTGTAAAAAAAAAAAAATAGAAAAGAGAAGTAGCAGAGAACTGCTTCAGGACAGGGAGGCAGTCATAAAAAGAACTAGCAGAGGTCAAATACATAATGAGAAAAGAACTGTGAGAGGTGAGATGGATATGAAGCCAGAACTGTCTGAGCTCTAGAACTAGCTGCATCAGAGAAACAGTAAAACTGAGGACTTTCCCTTATTCCTCTTTTTACACACAATCAGCTGTAAGTGCATTTTTCCAATACCTGTATATAATAATTATACACAATATGTAGATGGGAAAACAGTGCAGTGTTAAGAAACTAAATGATACTGTATCTGCTACGCCCTAAGATTAAAACAACAGCTAATAATAACGTCCATTTCATAACAGACCTGTTATATGATTCAATAAGTTTCAATGTGATAATAATCTGTCAAAAAAATTGTGATTTAAGAAACTCTGTACACTAGACTATACTTTTCAACAGTACACAGATATTACAGTATTTATTGTTCTGTTGTTTCATCCCAGCTTTAGGTTTGGTATATTTCTCCCCATACTCATATGAAATATTTTTTCAAATTACTAACTGATTGATAGATTGATCTCAATAGCTAAAGCATGCATGCTTAAGCTACCCATGTTGAGTGGCTTGTGTAAGCAAAGACCAGTAATCAATCTATAAATAGCAATAAATAAGCAAAGAATATAATGTTATTTTTATGTATTTTTTATGTATTTTATGTATAAATTCTACCTTCTTCTACCATTAGCTGGAATTCACAAGCAGGCCAATAAATTAAAACCAGACTTTGGGTATTCCATTGCTTGGTATGTGATATGAGCGACCTTTTAAATCTTAACTCTATGAACTGCAGCCCCACCAAGCATTATTTTATTTTATTTTATTTTATTTTATTTTATTTTATTTTAAATCAAACAATCAGTTTCTGTGGGGACTTTTACTTTCTACATGGAAACAGCAGTAGGAAATCAAGAAATTTAGGATGCAGAACTGATATTGAGTCAACTCTCTCTTCTCCTCAACCTCTCCTCTCTTCAATTTAAAAGTGCTTCTCTGCTCTACGTCTCAATGTCCTGAACTGTCATATCATTATCGACTGGAGGAAAATCGAGAGAGATGGAGATCAGCTCTTAGAAGGTCATATGGTGTCTAAGACTGATTCATGATGGCTTCCTCAGTTGCTCATCAGCAGGAATTACAGGAAATTGCAGCTTTGGAGAGGAGTGAAATAAGGAGTACTCATTTTAAGTGTGATGAGAGAATGAGGAATAATGCTGTTATAGAAGAAAGATTAAGAATCCCATTTGACTTGGAGTAAGAATATATATATATATATACATTCCTGAACAGAATCCAAAGACCAAAATAAGACCTGTAATATATTACAAACATTCACAGTTTGCACTGGTGGATAGTAACCAGGTTGTAAGTACTTCTTCAAAATGGCAAAAGAATAAACAAGAGGAAGAGACAAAAAATTGAGAGTAGGCAATTTATTGAAAACTGCATTTAAACTCAAACAGTCTGCTCATCAGCTGATCAAAAGTATAGCCATAGCCTTTAAAAGTTAAAATCTGTGCAAAAATATGGCTTAAATGTAATTGTCCTTCAGACAGTCACACTGTCATGATCTCCTGATGGCAAAAGCAAAAAGTCTTTCTGTTTTTGAACGTGGCAGAATTGTTGCACAAGCAAGGGCTCTCACAATGTGCCTTTGCTGCTGAGGTTGGATGCAGTAAGACAGTCATTTTAAATTAAAGATCCTGAGAGTTATGGGACAAAAAAATCAAGTGGTAGACCCAAAAAAAATTCAGATGCACTGAGCCGGAGGATCCGACAGGCTTTCCGTAAAGACACAGGCTGACCCTCAACCCAAATTAAGGTTATTAGTAATGCTGACTGTAGCCCAATGACCATAAGATGGCATCTGCAAGAGAAGGGCTTAAAGAACAAAAAAACTTTTTTCGAAAAAAAAAATTATTGCCCGTTTGGAATTTGCAATGGAGCGCCAAACATGGGACATTGAAAGATGGAAAAAAGTTTTATTCTCTGACAAGAAAACATGTACTGTAACCTGGATGGTCCTGATGGCTTCCAACGTGGAGCGACGTTCCCACCAGCCTCCTGGAAACAGTTACATCAAGCACGCCAAAACCAGTGTTTGAAGTTATCAACAAGAACGGTGGGGCTTTTCACTACTGAGTCCTTTTTTGACACTGTTAGTTCTGTTGTGGGTATTTTTGGGCTATGGACTTAAACTTTTGATCAGCTAATGAACAGCCTGTTTAAGGTTAAATGCAGTTTTCAATAAATTGCCAATCTCTGTTTTGTTTTGTTTTTTCTTTTTTTCTCTCCTTTTTCTTATTTTGACATTTTGAAGCAGTTCTTACAACCTGGTTATGATCCATCAGCACAAAATGCAAATAGTTGGAATGTTTCCACCGGTCTTAAGATTTTGTTCAGGAGTGTACATACTGAGTAACTAAGTAAGGCCAAGTAACAATACTCTGTTTTGTTGAGTGGCACAATGGACTTACAGTTGACAAATATAATGACAGTTTCCATAATTCCACCTTCACACTCACTGTTAAACTTCACAGAAATATTTTACAACCTTTACCAAGCCTGTCAGATAGGCCTACAGGAAACCAATTAACATTTTGTGGTCAGGTAAGCTACTCTTTTTTTTTTTTTTTTTTGCATATTCTGTTTTGTGTCTCTTGGGTGGCTACTGTGAAGAGTCACACAAATTAGCAGTGTGAGCTGGGGGCCTCAATTACCTAGGAAAGGTCTTGTGTTCCTTTTGCTGTGTGACCAGCAGAGAAGATGAGCAACAGAAAGGCAGTGGTGGAGAAGAGCTGTAGGGAGAAATAAAGAGATGGGCTATAAAAAGGCTTTCTCTAGAAAGAGAGAGGCAAAACAGGTGGTGAGGTGTGGAGGACAAATGACGCCTCTGTCAAAAGGGTTTCAACTTGGGGGACAGCAGATGATCTTTTACAATCTCATTAAGCCTCAAAGTTCCCCAAACCATCACCACTGTTCATAAAATATGTGCTGCAATCTTTTCTGTTTTGCCTTGAAGAATCATGCCTGTAATACCACTGGTAGCCATTTGACCTGGATTTCACAAAAGAACTATTTTATTCATTTATTATCAATATTATGCACTGTTGGATTCTTCTTGTAGCGTAAAAAAAAGTTTTGATTGTATAGCAGGTGATACCTTCTGCAGTAGCAATCCCATCTGTTCTATGCTGCCTGATGTATGTGTGTAATATTAGTCATGCCTTTAATATTTGATATGTATAATTGCTCTGTTAATAATCTCTGCAGTAGGTGACATTTGTGCTGAGGATTGAGAAGATCTCTGCTTGTTATCTGGGTTTTAGTCTGCAGGTTTGGTGCTAATCCATAAATGATTTATCCTGACCTCATATTTTTAAAGCCATTACTTAACACACAGACACACAGACATGTATACTGCATCCCCACATACACACGCACAAACATACATACACACACACACACACAATCACACAATAGTGCTATATTAACATGCACAAATATACACATCTATAATATGCATACGTAGAGACATGTAGCCTTCTGCAGAATTCTGTAATTGTGTAGTCATTAGTTATGGCATGTAATATTCACTCAGTGTCATGATGACTCATAGCATAATTATACACACCATCACACACGGACACATGGAGAGCAAAAACATGCAGTGTGGATGCAGCTTATGCAGACATGAAAGCATTTTTGATGAGGAGTCATGGGCATTTCTTCTTTCCTTATGAAGAGATTATTTATTTAGAAAGAGTAAATTAATATAAATCTTGCAAGCAGAACTGTCAATGCTGTTCTGTTATAGAAAATTAATCAATATCTGACCAATCAGAATCATGCATTCAACAGCACTGTGGCAGAGCTTTATTAGGTAACAACTGGGTTCAAACCATGTCAACAAAATCCATCCCACTGCATAAAAGAGCCACATAAGTAATATTTGTACATAAGCACTGTATTCAGCCCTCAGTTTAAGCCATCTTTGTACTTCTGCCTTGATTTTCCAGCTATTGTGTGATGTGTGATATGTCTTTAAAATTATAATATTATTATAATTTTTAATTATGACATTAAGGACTGATACCATCTTAAAATGTGTCTTTCCAACATACTGTTATATTTTTCCCCCAGATATATAACACCATATGTAATTCAGATCAGAGCTAATAGTATTAAAGATGAAATAAATCATCATGATAAATTTAGGCTAGTTTAGTTTACTTCCATTTGTCTAATAATTTTTTAGTGTTATAGTAGGTTGGTCAAACTGCAATGGAGCAGCATCTCAGAAACGCTAAATAATCAAGGTAAGATACAGTAAACAAGAAAAACAAGAAAGTTTTTGGAGAATAAGAAACCATGCAATGCAAAATAGTTACCTAAAAACTGTAACAATGCCAAAGCTTGCTAACAGACTTTCAACAGTTACACATCGATATTAGAGAATTTCCAGAAATGTAACTGCTCCAATTTTTTCAGTTTTATCCTCGCTCTCTAAAGTTCAATCTATAACTGACCTACGGTATCTGAAATAGCAACAGACATACTGTATAAACAGATCTTTGCCTGTACAACCAAGTAATTCCCAGTGTTTTTGTAGGTCAGTTCCCTGTAGATGTAGTGCAGTAACTGCCTTCTCAACTGTCCTGTTCTGTAAACTGAACTTCAGGCTGCTTTCTGTCCAAACACTCTGACGGACATAAATTCCCATCTCAGTGGCAAGATTAGCTGCACATAATGGAGAACATCGGGATAGCATGGCCTGACCGTCTTTCCCAAAATAAATCATTTTAATTGCTACTTCTAATTTGGTATTTGGCAAACTGTAGTTCAAGCAACAGCAGGACACACAGCAGTGGGCCTTTTAGAACAATTTAGCATGAAGCTGGGTATATTGTTGTTGTCAGAAATAGATAAATGTGAAGTGTGCTTTAGAAAAAAGACAAACCTGCACCACACTCACACTGATGGGGGGATGATTTATATGGACTTTAAAGTAAATATATTCATAAGTCCCTATTCTGTAAATGTTTTAGAAGAAAGGAAATAAATTGGTACAGTTTTACAGTTTTGTGATGTTTTTTGCTCTTTGTTTCTATTTATTTGAAAAAGGAATCAGTGTGTATGTGTGTGTGTGTGTGTGTGTGTGTGTGTGTGTGTGTGTGTGTGTGTGTGTGTGTGTGTGTGTGTTTGCGTGTGTGTGTGCATGTGTGAATAGTTTCCATAGAGATGAGTGAACATACCTAACAGATTTGTGGGGAAATGGGACCTCCTACCATCTGAGCCTCAAGTCAAGGCATCAAGGAAACAGTCAGCTGGTGGGAGAATGGTCAGTGGAGCTCAAACCTCCAGACAGCCATATTATCCACAGCTAATTAAACTCTGGTACTGCACATATGAGCGAGTGCTATTTCACCTCATCTCCCCTGCTCTCTCAGCTCTGCTGTTGTGTGATTAACTTCAGGGAGCAGCAGGATGATCTGCTCACACATTTACCCAGTTTCCTACAGAGATGAAAACACTCACTAAATACATTTTAAGAGAACATCCCAAATACAAACTATACTCTGCTTCTCTCTATCTGAGTGTGTGTGTGTGTGTGTATTTGTGTGTGTGTGTGTGTGTGTGTGTGTGTGTGTGTGTGTGTGTGTGTGTGTGTGTGTGTGTGTGTGGTGTGTGCAGGTGTGCCTTCAAAAAAACATATCTTTCATATACAGCTAGTATTTTCCTTACATGAAACAAACCAAACCATTAATTTTATGGATTATATGAACAATATAATAGATTCTCCCTCAATATTCTGGTAAAATTATTCTATACCATAACTTTTAAATAAAAACACACAAAAGAAAAAGCTATACCTTCTGCCAACATAAAACAGACTGCATTTTACAGCCCTGTATTATAAACTTTTATGGGATTCCAAGAGAAAAACAGCATATGCAGATGGCCTTCAAATGATGCCAAATCTACTTAAAGCAAACATATGCTTGCTTACGTTTTACATACTGTGAAGTTTGTACTGCACATGGACCCAGTTAATACCTAAAACTGTAATAGAAAGCTTTACTGACAAAACCTAATGCCTCTGACTATGGTTTCTATCGTCGCTTGACATGAGCTTAAACGGTGTTCAGGTGTGAGTGAAAAGTTGATACACCAACAACCAGTTATTTCCTTATGCCCTTCAACCTCCTTTAGCTTTTCCATGATTATCCTCTGGTTATTTTGGGGTAGAGCTATTTATTTATCACCTACACTTTAAATTATCAGGACTTTTTTAAAATATAAAATATAATACAGAATCTATTAAATCAATAAAGAGCAATGATAGCAATATACTATATTGATATATTTTAGTAGCAAATAGCAGCTTTTAAAGTAAAACAAGTTCCAGTTACTTCACCTAGCAAAGAGTATAATTTTGTTGCTTTACACCTTACCTTTCCTTTTTTCACATAACCAGTCAAATGTTATTTTTATTCTCAATGTGCTAACTGTTGTCTGTTGACAGCATCCGTCCGGATCTAAGTTCAATACTTTTAATTAGTGGTAAAAGCTCGTTATTTTTCATGTCTCTTGCACTGATTTCTATGGAAATAACAGTTAAATAATAACTAAAACTATATAGAAGGTATTCTTTTCATTATAAAAGCAAGACATGGTATCAAATATCCATATGTATCAGTGTTTAGAAGGATAAGAGATTCACACAGCAATGCATACAGGTATGATACCCTTTGCAAACCATAAATGAATATGCTATCAACATCTAAAGCATTGAGCACTAATTAAACATGTTTTTATTGTTGTTGATTACTTCCAGCATCAGGATCTTTGATCAGGAATGTTTCTGTTGAATTAATGTGAAGAAGCAGTGAATTAATTTCATGCGGCAGAAATGGATGTAGAAGCAAAGATGTGCTTTTTTAAACAATATGCAGGTAGCAAATAGGTCAAGCTATCAGCAAACAGAAAAGACTAGGAAAACCAAAATCGTAAAACAAAGGACAAAAGGCAGAATAATCAGAATATCAAACACTGTAAACAAGCCTTGGAACAAGGGCATTGGATGATAATTGTTGGAGATACGGGTTGGAGTGTTTGGTGTGTGTATATGCTAAAGGTGCTGAGTGATATTAAAGTCCAGGTGTGTGTAATAAGAGGTTGGGTCCCAGTGAACATGACCATATGTGTTGTGTGTGTCGGAAATCACAATCTGTGAGAGTATCTGCGGAATTGATTTAGCACCTACTGCTAGGTCGTTGATGCAGTACGCACTGATCAGTATATATGTGTGTAGTATGAATAGAAGCTGGATATGCTACATCTGCAAAATTAGCATTTTCATAATTAGCATTGGCATAATAAACTTTAGTTTTTTTCGTGTTTTACCATTCTGGAGTTCGAGGTGGCCATGTTTGTAGTTCAGAAAACCCTTGCTGATTCCAGCGTAGGTATGATCAAATAAAATTCAAATAAAATAGCTGTTTTGACAGTGCATGACACCATGCCGCATGTGCTTAACTACTTGCGGTAGCCTGTATAAAATAACATGAACAATCATGTATTATTTCATATTAATTCATGTATTTCATGTATTATTATTCATATTACATGTATAAATATTCATTAATAAGTTATATCTGGTTTACAAATACAAAAGCAAGGCCTCTGTTATGGCATATCTTTTTATAAGTACAG
Organism: Tachysurus vachellii; assembly: GCF_030014155.1. Lineage (NCBI taxonomy): Eukaryota > Metazoa > Chordata > Actinopteri > Siluriformes > Bagridae > Tachysurus > Tachysurus vachellii. Next base: position 10,924,274 of record NC_083461.1, on the reverse strand, counting down.
TATGTAAATATTATTTTGTGCAAGAAATATCTGCACTACCGAAAACTACACAGTTGCTTTTTCATGGTTTGACCTTTAATTTATTTTTTCTTCAATCTATTTTTAAGTGCAGATAATCAATTTTGAAAAAGTAGTTGGCTGTACCATGGTTACTTAAAATCATGAATTGCTTGAACCTTGACAAGCTAGAACAGCAAAACAGCTTGCCCAACACTGTAGATATTCTGAATGTTCCAAGATTTAAATATTGACTTGTTCAATAATTAACTGAGTAGTTTATATTATCACAAATAACCATTGACATGTAGACCCAAAATATAAGGATCAAACCCATGAAGTATCCTATGGTCCTACAGTAGGATCCTAACCAAACATTAGGATTTGACCTTTTGTCTGCTGCTGAGACATCCTTGAGGACGTTAGACAGATCAAACACACTGCTAAGCCGTGCACTGAAGCCACTCCGACGCTCTGCCAGTACATTTAAAATAATCCCATATGAAAGGTGCTATCATACATATCATACACTTACTGGGTATTTTTTAGAAACCTGTTTTAAAGCATGCCAGAAAAGAAAAAACTTCACACTGAAATACTTATGTATACCTTTCGATAGTACACTCTGCTGCTGAACCCTAAAAAAACACTAGACAAGAAATGCTAATACTGTCACCATCCAGCACCTCCATATGTCATTTTCTCCTGGTATACAGCAATACATTCATTACTATCCATATGCACAGTTGTATCTCTTTTTCTTCCTTCCCTTTAGACATATTTCTATGAAGATCCAGCTTATATGAGCTTAAAAAGCTGTGCATCACACCTGCTTTAGCTACTCATGGCTTATTTCTGAAGACAAACGGGCAGGATACTGAGTAAACACCACAGAGAGATATTAATGATAAATGACACTGAAGCTGCACTTGACAAAGATATATTGGCTCCATCCTGAATCACACACGGGAGGTTTCACTGTTCAGATCTAGTATGCCTGTTTAATCTTAGAGAAACAATTTAAACATGTCAAAACATATAAGTAACTACTGTAAATCATTGTTTTTGAAATCGCAGGACTAAAATAACAGCAGTTCATGAGAATTTTCATTTAAGGTTGCTATTTCGAGGATAATAACATAAATCAAAAGCAACAGCTGTCATTACAATAAAGAATTTACTTAAGATGTTAGTAGTACTGTACAGTACCTAAAATGTGATGGGACCTCATGGACAGATTTAGCCTTAGAAAGCACATAATTACCCAGACAATTACTCAGGTGTAGTGAGTGTGTATATAACCAACAAGTAATACTAAAATTAAAGGACTACTGAGGTGTCTGTGGTTAAAATAACGGCAATTATTTACAGACTTCTTATTTGTAAATAATTGTAATTTTTAATTAGTTGCTTAATGTTTAACCATTAACCTGAGCAAACCTTTTTTTATGTAAAAATATGTATTAACATGGCAATTCCTTCATAATGTTGCAAATGATACACAAACAAATGGGGCAAAAATGCAATCTAAGTCAGGATATAATTGGGATTATAGCATTACTCTATTGTCTCTATTTTTAAGTTCCAAAACCCAATATGTACAGTTTCCCACAAACATGGCCACCCTCAACTCAACTACCCACAATGCAACAGTCACTACATTGTTCAAAGTCAACTGAACTCTGATCACGTTTTAGTCCACGTTTTAAAAAGAGACTTTCGGACACTTACGTCCCAGTCTATTAATATTTGCTTAGTTTCCCCTCGGTTCTGGCTATACCAAGTTTTATTTTTAATTGTTTCAGCGTTCCTGTTTTTCCTGTTCCTGTGTTCCTGTTCTTTGTTTAATGACTATGACCTGGCTCTTCTTTCCGAGCCCATGTTTATATTTGTTGATCGCCTGACATGCATCTGTGTTCATGCATACACTTTAGATTGTATACTATACCTTCATAAAGCTGCTAACTGTGAGGATCATATTTATTCAGAAATATTCAGAAATTCTTCTTACAACAATTGTTGTGGCTTGTTGTAATTTTTAGGCTTGTATGAAACAAAATAAATGTGTGTGATTTTTTTTTCATACAAAAAGTCTCATTATATTCAAATTGTACTGTAATGAAAGTGATCCCATAACCCACCTGTGGTGAAAGGAAGATTGAACGTGTATAAAAAAGAAAGCATGAAAGAGTATGTAAGTATCGTTTTCAAAAGCAGTTCATCAAGCAGCTCATTTTGCATGACAGCAACTTATCCTTCGATTTAATAGATAATTCTAACAACTACTCTTTCCCTAAACTCATACTTCTCCCTGTCGACTGTCACAAATTCTTTTCTGGAATTGGCATTGAAAGACTGCACTGGTGGATGAATTACAGGAAATATTTAGTCTGGAATGTATACTGGTATGTATGACTATGTACTGTAGGTTCATATTCTTTGCAATGCATTAGCTGCTACTGATGATTTCACAACCTGGCTAACTTGATATATAGCTCATGGATGAAAGACTTCGGTTTGCCATCTGCTATGTCTTGTTGGTACATTAAAGATCTTTGGTGTAATAGATGTCGAGAAAGCTGTGGGAAGTGGCATGAACTGACCTGTGAACAGTGTTAGTAGCCAGAGGAGAGCAGGGCAAGTTGAACATGAGGCATACCAGAAAGAAACAACATTTTCCACATCATTTGCTCTAATGTGCTAGCACAAAAATGGGAAAAAGTGAAGTAAATACAGCAAATGTCATCCTAGGCTCCAATTCTAACACCTCCCATAAGGAGGACACTGTGGTGACAAGTGGAGGAGCATAGGAGAGGGATTTAATGGAGCTGATTCATCTGCCATTAGCAGAGCCTGCGCAACCATCAGAGGCTAAATCCTGTGCCCTGTAGGATTACACATTTAGACTGTCTGTCTACATCTACTTAGCTCTTTCTCGTTTTAAGTTCAACATGGTTATACCCCTGTGAAACCTTGTAAATGAGAATGTTATCTGTATTTAAGTAGGTTAAGACAGTGAAGTGAGATTTGGAGGTGTCTGAGAACATTCTGCTTCTTGTGTGCATCTTTTTAATGATCTATGCCATTGAATGTGTTGTTTAATCATCTATTTATATCAAAGTGGATCATTTTCCCTTTAAGAGATCATTACTGTTAATGACGATATTTTACTCATAGAGCATATAAGCATAATGGGGTGTGTTAAAACTTTAGAAGGCTTGTTCCTTTCCTTCTAAACTTTAAATGTTTATAATTATGTAAATTATACAGTATAAAGCATAATTAGTATCAAATACAAGGTGCAAATAAATATTCCACACTTTGAGATGACTGATAATGACAGATATCAAAGGTGCCTCAATATAATTTATTTAGTTCTAGCTGCTGAACCCCCACCCTTTCCTTTTCTCCTGAGACTTCACACTGTGTTTTTTTTTCTAGCGTTTACTTCATGCTGCGTTTCACCATTACCCCTCAGGGATGGTGTGAAATAAAGGAGATGGACATGTTGTACCACTGGTACGTACACAGAGCAACTGTTCAGTTTAGCATTACAGTATTTTTTATTTCGTTCCCCCCCGCAAGCATTTTTTATCTTGTATTCTGATGACATACAGTGTAAAGCCCAATATTGCTACTTCTGTTGAGTGTAATGAGGGAATAAACTACACATTTTGTATTCAAGCCTGCAGGGGGGAAAAAAGTCTACAGGTTAAGTCAATCTGTTAAAATTCGCCATCTTTCTCATTGCTCATTTTCTTTTTTGGGTGTAATACAGCACCAATTCCAATGAATGACCTTGGATGACATTTGCATATTTTCTCAGAAGAATGAGATTTCACAATAGAACATATAAAATCCTTTTTTTTTTACTACTTCCATTACAAAATATTTTGTGGCCCATTACACAGGTATACTGATTACTGATCTACCAAAGAAAAAGAATAGCAAGATGATGATAATGAAAAATTGATCTTTATTTCTTTCATTATCTTCTCTTTTTCCCACAATTTTACATATGTCATAATACAAAATAGTCCTTTTTCAGAGCTTTGTCAGGAAGGCTGGTAATCAGGATTCTGTTGTTTTATATCTTTCTTGTTTGCTCTGACAATAGATGGCAGGATTATGGATGTCAGTGCCTCCCAGCCTGTTATTCCAAAAAAAAACCTCCTGACATGTGCCATTTTAATTATTAACCTGCCAATTCTGTTCCAGAGGGACACGCTAGCCAGGAATGAGGCCTTAGCTAATCCAACCTTTGGCTTTATTTTTATTGAACATCAAACAAAGTGAGGATGATCACTGAGTTTGTGGACATTTGAATTTACACCACGTACAGGTTCAGAGCCAATGCACCAATTAGACTTGTAATCATTGTAATCATCTACAAGTCAAAATAAAACTGCTACATCTGCAAAGTACAAGTATTTAATATTTACGACAAAATGTCACTGTCACACCCGGGAGGAGGAAGACAGCCCCATACACAGGATAGCTTCAAATAAATAGGTTTAATAACTTAAATACATGAAACAGGAACATGGAAGAAACTAAACAGGACAAAGGATGAGGAAGAACAATATACACTGACGATGATTCAAGGTTGGCGGGAATGGCACAGTTAAATAGACATGACAATGAACACATAGGGAACAGGTGTGCAGAGACGGGGAGGAGTAAACAATTGCGGGGCAGACACGTGACACGGAGCTTAAACAGAAGCACATGGCCAAAAGTCCAGGCTGAACCGTAACAGTCATTTATAACAATTAAACCTTAAACAAATCTAAAGAGGTGTGCTGTCTCATGAGATTGAAGGGACAAACCATCAGAGTGTGTGTTATGTTTATCATTTTTAGTAAGATTTTTTATATTTTCACTTTAGAATAGCCATCAACTTTTCTATATTTGTCTTTAGAAACAAAATTAAGCCTAAAGAATTATTAAAGTATTCTTTAATTTAATATCAAATTGATAGTACTGCCATGATCAGGACCATTTCTGAACATAATTCCCAAATTAATTTCCTTTTATCCCATTAAAAAGACCTTTGGCCATTATGATATTTAGCATGGTTAAAGGTTTGAAATCAGAAAATTATTTCTTTATTGGTTGTGCTCATCTGTGCTGCTGTAGTGCTAAAAATAACCGTGATTATTGATTCACCCCAGAGCAATGATTTTATGTCAGCAAGTAATATCTAGTAGTACTTTGCTAGCAAATTAACATAAACTAGATATAACTCGATTTGTAAAGTTGGTCGCAACAAACTTTGATGTTGGCTTTGACAAAGCAAGTATTTGCAAAGACCGGTGCATTTTGGAGCCAAGTAGACATAAGGGTTAGTGTTATATTTGAAGGCAAGTGGACAGAAAGCTAGGGTGGCAAAACATTTGGAGGTAAGTGGAGACAAGCATGTGACATAATCCGAATACTCCTGAGGAAGTTCCCCTCATTGGACTGAGTGTTTTGATATGTCACATATTCATGTTGTGCAATTTTTTTTATTTTCACGTGACGTTACGTGATGTCATCAGAATACCCGCGAGACAGTTCCCCTCATTGTGCTGAGTGTTTTGATACATCACATGCCCATGTTGTGCAAAATGTTTTATTTTCACTTGACATCATGTGACGTCACGTGACGTCATCAGAATACACGTGAGGAAGTTCCACTCATTGTTGTGAGTGTTTTGATATGTCACATGTCCATGTTGTAAAAAGTTTTTTGTTTTTGCGTATTTTAGGGGTGGGGCTGAGGCACAACCGAAAGGCCAGTCGATACACCAATTTAAAAGTTTGTTCAGAGTATCACCCTAAAGGAGCTGGCCCAGTTTGGTGTAGATAGTTCAAAAGCTTGCCGAGTTATAAACCTCCAAAGTTTATAATGGGAGTCTATGGGAAAAAAGGCCAATTTGAGACCCGCTACCGGAAGTACCGGTACTCGGATTGCTTATAAAAGCAACAAACTTCAGACCAGTGTCTACAACATATCCGAATTTGGTGCATGTGGCTCGAAAGCCCTATTAGGAGTTACTCTTTATAAATTTTTGTCTAAGCTTAAATAGGAAAACAGAATGTGGGCTTCTACAAAGCCAACATAATTAGCCTACCTTCTTAATATAGGTGCTGGCTAGCTAGCATGTTAGCCAATAAGTTATTCTATTTCAATTACATTAACAAGCACAAACATGAAAGTGCACAAAATGACTAAATCCAATTCATTTGCCCTGACCTTTTGGGGGTCAGTTTCTCCTATGCGCTGCTTTTTCTTTTTGCCATTTTCTGCCCCAGATGGAAATAAATGATTCAGAACTGTTGTTTTTTTTTTTTTATGACCCTCTGACGTTTGTTATGTGAATTATCTAATTTATTTAGGTCAATTGCAGTTTATTTTCTTTTCACACCACAAAGCGCCATCTGTGACTAGTGTCTATTTTAATAATCACAGGGCTCTCTGGTCAACTTGTGTAGCTTGTTGTATGGAGTTCATTTTATTTTATTTGTTTATTTTTTATGTCTGCTCTTTCTTTCTTTCTTTCTTTCTTTCTTTCTTTCTTTCTTTCTTTCTTTCTCTCTCTTCCCACCTAATGGTGATAAGGAGATTTGAAACTGATCACACTCTTCCAGGTGTTATATTGTTTATGTTGTTTGCAAGACTGATAATTGGGTCCTAAGGAAAGCTGCAGATTGAATAAGACTGGGGTAATGGGCTCAGGCTTTATTTTCCTGGTAAAGAGGCAGGCTGCTACATTCTGAACTGGGTGAACCTTCTTTAAAGAAACAGCAGGGAAGGCAGCCAACAAAACGTTACTATAGTCCACTCTAGAAATTATGAAAGCATTCACTAGTTTCTCAACATCATGTAGGGTTCGCAGATTTATCATTGTGGCTATGTTTCTCAAATAATAATACGTAAAGATGTTATTTGCTTTTGTAGCTTCAAAAGTGAAATCAACAAAGTAATTATTGGCAGATTCGAGATCAGTATTTCATTTGTGTCAGCATGTTTGATAGTTTCTATTATATCCAGCCGTAGTGTTGTAGTATGTGTAATTTGCTAAAATATGACTTTCTTAGACTGATGACAAAAATTGTGTGTACGTTTCCCGTAATTGAGCAGCACAGCTATAAAAATGGAAGACCGTTGTGAAAAAGCCTAAACATGAATCATTATATGAATAGAATATAGCACATTTCTGTTTTTTCTATCATGCATTGAAGAATGTTCTTTTATGATGAATCTGGTAAAGGTATGTCAGATAAGGTATGTCTCAACCAAACTGTAGATCTGAACTGTAGCTGTGTCCAGTACATTAGCATAGTCTATAGTGTCAAATGCTGCACTCAAGTCCAACCGTGCAAAAACATAATTATGTCAACAATCAGAGTCAAGTTGTTGGTCATTGATTCTAGCCAGTGTTGGCTATGTACCATGATGCTTCTAAAACAAGACAGAAATACGTGTTTTGTTATTACTTTTAAAACAACTATCTGGATTGAGTGTAGGGGTCCTCATTCTTGGGGACATAGGCCAAGCTGCATGACAAACATATTAGATTTAATAAGGGCCCACAAATCACTGGTAATAATTCCATAACTAACTTTAGTAAAGAGCACAGGTGGTTGGTAGAAACTCTGGAAGACAGCTTCAATGCGCATTTATTATATCCAGTGAGACTAGAGTACATTTATCTTGTATAATGACACCTCTTGGGTTATCATTAGAGGATGGAGTAGTACATAATGGATTGCTGGCAGCCTATTGCTGATTTTTTACCCTTCTGGTCTTTTTCTTTCTGAAAAATCCCAAAAGGAATCGAGGAATAATAAATAGACTTAACTTAAATGTTTTAAATAAGAAGCTAATATTGTTTGTATTGCTTTCTATCAAGTTCAAAAAGTAAGCTATTCTGAGAGAAGTGCCTGATGATAAGGACAAAGAGATTCAGAAAACCTCGACTCATTTTCCTTTCAATCTTTGCTCACACTGCTGCAAGATTTGATTTTTTTTTTTTTTTTTTCCACTTTTCTTCTAATTATTGTTTTTCCTTTTGGAAGTTGCTTCACAGCCCATGATTAATCTTAGATATGTATTTAACCCTCAATTATTTAGTCAAGCTGGCATCTGTCACATGGTACATTGTATAATTCTTTTATGTCTAGTAGGTTATCTATGACAATTACTGTACATTCTCAGCATTTAGCAAATGCATTTAGCTAGAGTAGCTTACAAAAGTGCTTTGTGACTCCATAAAAAAACATATTCCCATGCTAGTACAAGAGGTCATGGACTATGAATATCAAACAAAACCATTTTAGAGAAGTACAGCAAGAAAAACACACATCAAGGGATTTCTTTTATTAAATTAGTGTTCTTTTAAGTGGTTGGTGAAGAGGTAGGTATTCAGTCTTTGTTTGAAGACAGACAGTGGCTGTTTGCACAGACAGGGGACGTTCATTAAACCACCTGGGTGCCAGGACAGAGGAGAGTCATGATGCGTGTCTTCCTTGTACCTTGAGCAATGTTGGTTCGAGCTGAGCTATGCTAGAGGCTCCAAGAATACATGGCGGAAAGAAGGATGTGATAAGTGCCTTCAGGTCATGTTGCAAGCAAGCATCAGTGTCATATCTGTGGGCAGCTACGGGAACCCAATGGATGGAATGCAATAATGGGGTCATACTATAACTGTGAGTGAAGTAAATACATGTTTCTTATATAGGAAGGATATAGTGCTAAAAGCATGTACTTACGCTCCCATTATACTTGGGGTTAAACCAAGGACACTGAGTAACCAAATCCCAACAGAATCTCAGCAGAATCCCAAATAGATTAAGGCTGAGTTACAATTTCTAAATGAATATTGCGCTCACCAACAATTTGTACGTTCTCAAGTAGACAAACGTGCAGGTATATTGTTTTTTCCCCCTCTTTTTTTTTAGAAGACTAAAAATTAATCAGCAGTTTTAATAATACTTCATTCATTCAGTCAAGCTGGAAATGTGTTTTTTGGTTGTTTGGTTGGTTTTAATTTTTTCTTTGTTTTTTGTTTTTTATTTGGTTGTTGTTGTTATTGATATGTAATATCAAATGGCACACCACTCATGGCAGCAATGCTTCCATTCATTATGCAGGGTGGGGTGGTATTTGGGTTTGTCAACATCTGGAATGACGTGTTCAAACACATATGGGTGTGATGGTTAGGTGTCCACAAACATATGGCCTTATAGTTTATGTTCCAGATGGAGTGCAGCTATTTAAAATACAATACAAGCCATGATCCTGTTCGACTGAGAAAATTAAGGTGGTGCAATCATTGAGCAATGTATTAACAAATAGCATTTTGGGGGTCAGAGATCTTTAATAAACCCTGCTTTTAGTTAAACTGCATACTTGCAGATTCTGAGATAGCCATTTGTAATATACATTCTTGAATTATTTTCCATATATATTGCAACATATTACCTTGGCTTATTATCCTAGTTTGAACAGGGAAATGATTCTGTGGGTAGTTTTATACAATAGAGGCATCAGGAGTATGACTAAATGTAACCATGACAACACTACAATTATCTGCACATTTACAATGCTGAAGGTCACATTGAATCTTGTCATCAACAATAAGAGCCATAAACACTCTAACCATGTTTTTACCAGTTGTACTAAAAAAATAAAAAACCTATTTTTTGCTAACATTTTGCTATATACAGTAAGTGTTCAGTGGGAAAAGTAATGAGACAACACTAAGAGGTTACTTTCTGTCCCTTTTATCTTATAAAATATAGGTTTCATAATGTCAAAGTTATATCTATATAAAGCCAATATTAGGAGAGATGCTTCAACATTTTAAATCATGCATTCAAAGCAAAATTCTACTAAAAAATTGTGGTGGGCAATAAACTATAAACTCACACTAAGACTATAAACTAAGAATCTCTGCCAAGTGCTGTCTTTATCATTCTAAATGGTTTATTTAAAACTTCAGGATCTCTAAGTTCAGTAAAATATGTGCCTCTTTGAAAAACATCAGAATGAGAAAAACAACAGAATTTACTGAATGGTTAATTAATCTACTTTCTGACTTTCTGAATATCATGTCATGGCAATTGTAGTGTATGACTCTACTGTACAGTATATATGATTCATGATGTCATGCATTTTGATTTTAGTAACAATTAATATTACAAATGTAATTATTATTATTACCATCATTATTATTAATATTATTATTATTATTATTATTATTAATAATAATATTAATAATAATAATAATAATAATAATAATAACAATAACAATAATAATAATAATAATTCTTTGATTAATTATCAGAAATGGTAATGATAGAAATGGAGCTGAGAATAAGCCATCTCTATCGATTGTGATACCTTAATAGCAGAGGGAAGACAGAAGGAATGGATCCACTACAATCACATATTTAGTTGAGATCACATATCTCAACTTACTATTGTCAGGGCAAAATTATGATTATGTTGACCTCCACATATGTGCAGTCACTTAAAAGCAGTTTTAATACAAAAAACTATATTCACAACCAAAATCCCATTATTTTCTGTTTGTACTTTCTACTGTAGAACTCTGATACCATGATATTTTTTTCATATTCACCTGAAGCTCTGATGGACAAAGGAAAAACAAGAGAAAAATGTTTTGACAGACTGATCCTGATAAAATGTAAAATATCCAGATTCTGGATGCTTCTGGAGGCAGACACACAGGTGCCCCTGCTGCATAATTCATATGACTTTCAATCCGCACACTGGCCTGATTTCCTGTGCAGCATGAACCACTGAAATTGGTCCACTGTCTTCTGATTGTTCCATGTCTCTGCAGATGCACAGTTCATCTGTGTTTTAGATTTGATCTCACATGGAAAGACCATTTTCAGTCACTCAGTCTATCTGTTTGGTCAACTGCTTAAAGATTTGCTTAGTTCTGACAGATGAAATATTTATTGAATTGAACTGAAGCAGGTTTTTCTTATGGCTATGGTGTGAATATACAAAACATTTTTCACCACCTTTACCATTCCATCTGTTGTAGTGTCTTATTGGGTTTGTTTGTTATTTGATTTGGGGGTCACGGTGGCTTAGTGGTCAGCACGTTCGCCTCACACCTCCAGGGTTGGGGGTTCGAGTCCCGCCTCCGCCTTGTGTGTGTGGAGTTTGCATGTTCTCCCCGTGCCTCGGGGGTTTCCTCCGGGTACTCCGGTTTCCTCCCCTGGTCCAAAGACATGCATGGTAGGTTTATTGGCATCTCTGGAAAATTGTCCATAGTGTGTGATTGCGTGAGTGAATGAGAGTATGTGTGTGCCCTGCGATGGGTAGGCACTCCGTCCAGGGTGTATCCTGCCTTGATGCCCGATGACGCCTGAGATAGGCACAGGCTCCCCGTGACCCGAGGTAGTTCGGATAAGCGGTAGAAAATGAATGAATGAATGAATGTTATTTGATTTACACACGATTTCTAATACTGTAAGGTGTATTTAATTTTTTTTTTAAATTGTGACACAAATTAAACAAATAAATCAGAACTGTATTGGTTACATGCATATTCACCTCACTTAGTCAATTTTGGTGCCTCTTGGCTATGTCTATATAGGCTTTCCCCATTCTTGGCAAAATTTCTTGTTCAGATTAAATGGACACCATTGGTGAGCTACAATATTGCTACAGATTCTCAGTCAGCTTGAGGTCTAGGCTTTGACTGAGCCATTCCAATACATTTGGATTTAGTCTAGTTTTGGTAGTATGCTTAGGATTATTGTCCTGTTGGAACTCCTGCCCCATCCATTTTTTTCTGGAAAAACTTCAATTCTATTCTCTCAAATTAGAATACGTTTTTCCACGTGTGTGCTGAGTCTCCAAACAAGACTTCATATGGCTTTTTAATGGCTTTTTTCTTGCCACTCACCCAAAAAGCCTAGCTCTGTGAAGTGTCTGGGCTTTAGTTGTTCTGTGAACAGCTTCTGCCATTTCAGCGGTGGATTGCAAAAGGTCCTGCAGAGTTAGGTTTTTAGTTGCTTCTGTGACTAATGTACAGTAAGTGTTGCTTGCCCATGAAACAATTTAACAATATCCAGCTGCACATGCCTGTCAGTAGGGGGGGCTATATGTGTGTTTGCACTTATTGAAGCATAACTAATTTGACCTATATCAGTAATTGTAATGATTGTATTTCTACTTAGATTTTAAATCTAATAAACACTGATATTGTTACTGTAGTATAACCATAATGCAAATCTCCTCATTTTCATCTCTGCATTGTAATGTATTACAAATCTACATGTATGCTACAGTAGTTTTGTCAATCCACTTATTCGGGGGTTTAACATGCAGGTGAGATAATACAATTTTCCTAATGCAGCATTTTGATATGTCATGTCTACGTACAAGCAGTTTCTTGGTTATAGTCAGTTTTGGTGCAACATGCATGTGATTCCACGTGGCCTATAATGCAATTCTGCACAATAAGTCAAAGGTCTTGTCATCCCTACACAATCTTTGTTATGAACAGAACAACAGAAATGCAGGAGATATGATAAGTAGATATAATCATTAATAGTCAGAATTGGAGAAATGGCAACAAGTTAAAAAATGCAAACAGATGCCTTCTGAGATAATTCAAGGAACAGCCTTGAATGCATGAATGTCTCAAAACTATATACAGGGTAATTATGTACAGGGTAACTGCTGCTGGCCACAATGGTGATTTAATTCCCTTGGCAGATAATATGGATGTAGACCAAGAGTGATGAATGACCGACTGACGAACATTTTTCAGTGATAACATTTCCCATACAGTGATACCTCAAGATACGAGTTTAATTCGTTCTGTGACCTTGCTCGTATCTCAAATTGCTTGTATCTCAAAGCAATTTTCCCCATTTAAATTAATTGAAATCGCATTAATCCGTTCCAGCTCGCAAAATTCCACTCCAGTTGTTTTGTTTATGTGTTTTGAATATGAAAAATGTGCAGTACCTGTATGTATAAATGACAAATATTGTATAAAAACATACAGTAATAAAAGAGAATGTTAAAAAAATAAACTGGTTTTACTTTACGGAAGATGTGCACGGAGGTTGAGGGAGGAGTAAACAGGCGGAGGAGTTAGGAGGAATTACACTTTCACTTTCGTTCACTTACTCGCTACTGTACACTCTTAATGCTACTTTACACTTAAATGGAACTTAACTAATCTTCATTTAGAGTACGGAGATCAGCAACTAGAAAATAGAATAGACCCCCGTATAACAGAACCATTAATCATGCATAGAGTTAAAAATAGGAAAGGAAAATAATAAATGGATAAATAAATAATTAAATAATTGGAGAGAGAGAGAAAAAAATGTGGAGATTTATGACGTAAACTGTACAACGAACACAGGTTCCGGCATGGTGGAGTCGGGGTTGGAGGAGGGAGTTTAAATCGCAGCAGCAGCAAAGCGCTAGAAAGCGGATCAATGAACGGGAATTTAAATGGTCGGGTAATATGGATGTCGTAACCGGATTGTTGCGCTGATTAACAGCTGATGCACGCTTGACGAGAACGTGGCCTGCCAGAACTAACGCGATGCTTGATTTCTCTTAACTGAACTTAATTGCTATTGCTAAACAATTTCTGTTTTCTTTACATTAATTTTGCTTAATTTTCTTCATCGCTTTTCTGTTCACTTGTTTTTGCCTTTTTTTGTCACTCTTTCCTCATTAACATCTGTCGGTTGTTTTATTAAAAACCTGTCCGGTCGGCATATCAGATGAGGTGTAGTTGCACAAGTTAAAATTTAAAAATTTTTAATCCGTAAATTTACGGATCCACAGATGGTCGGCACCTCACGCAGCGCCTTTGCGACTCTCCATAGGAAATGAATGACTTCCGTTTTATCGGTCGTTGTTTGTCGTGTGCAGTGGAAAGGCGGCTTTAACCGAGTGAGACGTGGGAAGCTAAGGCGGGGAAACACACGTGGTTGTTGGGGATCTTTGTTTCGGCGGCGGCGGCTCAGATGCTCGTATCTCAAAAATTTGCTCGTATCTCAAGCCAAAAATATGGTCGAATCACAGCTCGTCTTCTGTTTGCTTTTATTTTAAGTCCAGCTCTGCATCCTCTTGTATGGGTTTCTCATTTCTATGGAAATGTTAATCCATTACACATCACAGCTGTAACTGAAACGACTATTACTTACTTTTACTATTACTTTCACGACTAGACTTTCTTCTCTAGATATTCAGAACAAAATGTTAAGGGCTTTTGTTTTAGCTCTATGTTCTACAGTACGTATACAGTAACGCTTCTTACCGTTTGCCATGATAATAGGCTGTTTTTCTGTCACATGTAAATATGGCTTGAAAATAAAGTGTATTAAAATATATTTTATGCAGCTACAGTACATGAGACCTAACACACACAACTGAAGACATAAAGTACATTACAGTCTGAATACCTTTCTAGAGCAACAGCTTCTGCACTAATCTAATTAAGGCTAACTGTAATTGTCAGTTGACAGACACAGAGGTCTAAGGTTTGCCATAAAGATTGTGTGCCCAAAACCTGATGAAGCTACAGCCATCTGTGACCAGAAGTCCAATAGAACATAATTGGCCCTGCTCTCTGATTTGGTAGGAAGGCCTTTCTCTCTCTTCAGTATTCTGGCAAAAGCCTAGGTACGCTTTCAACCTCCCTGTTTGGAAGAAACTCAGCAGGTGGAAATTAGCAATGGGATAAAATTAGGCAAAGAAAACATATTTATATATAAGTAGGTGTCTTCACAAATGGTGGTAAATTTTAGAAGGGAGCCAGGGCAGAAAAAAATCATAGATGCTATGATCACTGATTAAACCAGATTCTACTGATTTATTGTATTATTTAAGCATAAAATTGACTTACAAGTTGCTCAGAACTCACACAAGACAGGGATGGCATAAATTACCAAGTGTCCAAATACATTCTACATACACAATTAAAGTCAGTATCTGTGAGGATAAATATGCCCCACATGTACCTTTAATCATGAGCATCATCTCATTAGTGTTGCCAGTTTCAGTCTCTCACGATCTCACTACACTGACAATCGCTAAAGGACCCTAATGAACTGCTGAGTGTCAGTCAAGTGAACTTTCCTCATCAAACATTGTGATTATTATTCCATTCCCTTCACTAGATTTACACAATACCCTTCACAAAACACCTGATGCCACCCTGTTATTTATTTATTATTTTAAATTAAATGCTTCCCTAAAGGAATCCAACTGGAATGGATGCTCCCTACTCTCATTTCCATAATCTAATGGTGTGTTTAGGAGACACTGTGTATGTGTGTGTGTGTGAGAGAGAAAGAGAGAGAGAGAGAGAGAGAGAGAGAGAGAGCGAGAGAGAGATTGAATGCTGCTGTTTGAAACGAGATGATGCTGGCGCAATAGTATGTGTGTAATCCAAGATTCCCTGCCACCACGGGAAACACAGTGGTCTCTGGTGACAATGAGCACATGAGCGCATGCATGAGCATACAAATGGTATTAATAATTTATCAGCAATTTCTTACTGGAATTTGCAGACTAAATACTATTCCGTTAATAATGGAAGAATCTTGAGGAGGCAGACAGGATATGATTTAGAGTTTAGCCCTGTGCATTAGCTCCTCTTTAAATATCCAGTGTCTGTTCTGAAATTTCAACATGATGTTCTCTGCACACACAATGAAATATTCACCAGAATCATTGTAAACCCATTATGCCATTGTCCATGTCCTGGGCTTCCTCTCTGTCCCTTTAGGGGTTTTGTGTGTGTTTCTCAGTGTGTGGAACTGAGAGATAGTGAAGATGGGAACAGAAACAGTCTCTCTCATAGCACCTCTGTTGTGGATGCTGCAATCTTAGGGAACCATCTGAATGAACAATCCCAACAAACAATAAAATAATAAATACCTGATTGCAATTCAAATGCAGGTTCAGCTTTAATTTTTTTCTCCTTCTAGTAAAAGGTAAAATGGGCAGTGTTTAGAGATGCTGGTTTATTTAATCATATATAAGAAACATCACAGTTCTGTGTTAAAAAATACTGACAGTGATCAGTGTTAGTTTTGATATTTCTTTAACCAACAGTTATTTTAATCATGCTTTAAACAATATGTTACTTAATTTGTATTATAGAAGGAAATCACTTTGTCTATAACATGAAAACCTTTTGCAATGTGTGATTCTACGAAAATAATGACAGGGTGGTGTGATGCCGGTGGTTTACTGTATTAAATGTTTTTTTTTCCTCTCATACCAGATCATATTCCGAACAATGACATTTTTTTTTTCAGACATAACTGCGTATAGTTACCTGCTAAATGTAGTTAAATGTTTTGGAGCATCCTGTTGTCACATATATTAACACCTACTGTATAAACAATCATTCCCTCACTAGTCTTGCTTTTTTCTTTCTTAAGAAAAAACTGAAAAAGAGGAAAGCACAAAGAATCTATATTACTGTCAAAGCTGCTGTTCCAGAAAATTAATCAACAGTTTCTGAGCAGTCACATTCAAGAAGTCAACAGAGATATGGTTAAATTTGGATTAAAGTGAGAGAATTACTTATTCATCTTGAAACCTACATAGCAGAGAAATGCTCAGCTGAGGGTGGCTGATAAATTCCATCTATCTTTTCCCCCATGTTTTGGATTCCTGTAAATTGACAGGTGTTTGTCACACAATATATAAATGCTATATAATACAAAATCTATTTAATTTTCTCAGTCTGTTTTACCAAAAGATTAAAACATGGTGATTGGCTGTAATACTGTATGTTATCAGTAAATGCAACCATTTACAGGTCAGGACTCACATGTTATCAAGAATAATAATAAAAAAAAATAAATTAAGACCCAGGCACCAGCTGGGAGTCAAAGCTGTCATACACATTGCCCTTATCTGCTAAAGGCAAGACGAAAGGATGAAGGACAGAGCTAAAGAACACACCGTCCATGAATAATATGTTTCTGGTCTCTGGGGAGGGGGCATGCCTGATAGGCCTTGGGAAGGACAGTGACCATGACCAGAGTTAAATGGTAATACATGGATGCTGTCGTACAGAGTTTATTAGTTACACCAGGCCACACAAGTGATAGTACAGCCATAGAAGGTTCAGTGAGAAAGCCAGTGGTCCACATGATGTTTATGTAAAATTCACCCTTCCAATCTATGTATTGGATGATAAAAAAGAGCCCAGTTTGGATTTGCTTACAGTATAAAAGGTCAGAACAGACAAGGTCATAAACAGTCAGGGCCTATTGTCTAAAGCAGTGTTGGCTAGCTCTATTTCTAGAAGGTCATATTAGGTCCCAATTAGTGTATTCTTTGAGCAGGAACATTCATCTTATGAAAAGCATAAACAGTAATTCCATCTGTATGTGTACAATACAAACATATAGAGTACACATGTACCGTAAGTTGTGCATCCCTGTAGATGGTAGGCGAAGCTCTGTTTTAAGCATTATGTAGAATATTTTAGCTATACGAAATGCACACATTTAAAAAAAAAATCTTATAAAAAATCTACCAGTCTTGTGACTGAAATTTACTTAAGGTGTTTAATAGTATATCGCTTGATAGATTGTCACTAAACTCCAAATATTTGTCAAATTGCATTGAAAATATGTGAAATATTTTCTAGTCCACAGCTTATGTTGACCTTCGTTTCATTCCTCCACACTTATTTGACTCTTAGAAATTACTGTGATTATATATAATCATATTAAAATATAAGGTACCTTTGATGATGTGCGTCATACATATTATCAGTCTCTGAAAAAAATAGCTTGATCTGCTATTAAATTCATTATGTCTACCTCCAAAATGATGAAGTAAGGATTCACTTTGCACTACATGTTGAACCCTTTGTGCCCTGCTCTAACTGCGCATGATGAGCACGGAGTCTGTATGCATGTCCTACCGTCATTAATCTAGAGGTCATAAGAAGAAGGGAGTGAAGGATAACAAGTGAGAGGGGGAAGGTTGTCCAGATAAGTTCTCTGCTTGTTCAGGTTATATGAAGAATGATTGACTGTGGTGCTAACTTAGGATCCCTTTCTTTCAATCAGCATTAGTGGTGGAACATATGAGGCATAATTAGACCTGAAAGCTAGTGGTACAATCACTTTTACCTTAAAATGATGTCCCTGTCAACATCTTTTAATTATGTTAAATTAGACTGTACAGTCTATATTCAAGAATAGCATATCTAATTGTTTTGATGTTCAGGAAATATTGATGTCTTTCGAATGCAGTTAAAGTTTGCTAAGAAAAAAAAGCTAAACTAGTATACCGTGTAGTGTCTTTTTTTAGTTGTATAAAGCTAAAGGCTTGTATAAAGCTAAAAGATGGAATGCATTATTAATAACAAATGTAATTTTCAGGCTGCATATGATGTTTTACATCAACTATTGAATTAAACCTTCATGAAAAAAGAAAAAGGAAACAACAACAAAAAAAAAAAGCTAGGAAGCTAGGGGTTTCACAAAATTAGTTTCTATCAAGCAATTGTCTGAGCTACATGGCAAGATTAATGAACTGACTCAGTCGAAAGCAGAATAATATTGGATTATTTTAATGATATTTGAATTGTATTAGTGTTTTGCTGAAATTTGTTTACACTTGTTTGGAACGAATGGTGTAAGATTACAAGAGCACAGTATCTTCACACAATTCAAACTTTTTTATTTATTATTACTGTTATTATTATTATTATTATTATTATTATTATTATTATTATTATTATTATTATTATTATCATCACACATGACTATACAGTGAATTCATGACAAATTAATTAATATTTTATAAAACTCTATTCGTCTCACACCTTTTGCCCTGTTCATCCACCATCCTATTACTTTAAAAATGCAACCAAATAAATAAGGGATGTATTTTGTATGATCCTGGAATCAAAGAGATCTTTCAGACGACTGTTCTATGGATTTTGTGTTTGTACTGTGTTTGTGAGCTCTACTCTGGTTATCACAGCTTTAGATTTGTGGCTCTGGCAGCTTGATTGATTCATTATTGCCGGGTGTCTCGAGGCTGCAGCAGAGCGCTTGTCAGATATTCAAGGTCACTAACTCAGCTCCACGAGGAGAAGGGTTGCAGCACAAAATTATGAAAGGGAGGGAGATGGAAGGATAATGGGGCATAGTAAAATTGGTGAAGGGGTATTTAAAATTGGAAATTTATATGGGCACAAAAGCAGTTTTTAACCTAATATATGTTTCTGAATATATTTTAGGGATTTTGTTGTTGATTGTTTTACTGTGACGTGTTTCAAATATTAGAAGAAATAAATTGTGATTACCATGTCCTCATTTGTATGTTTTATATATAAAACATGATTAATATAACTGAAGAAGGTAGTATGTTTACAGAAAACATCATTCATTCATCCAATCTGAAAATGACGTGGAATTTAGGCTGTTTTGTAGTCATACTCATTCACTCAATTAGTAAAAATATCTTTTAATCTTTTAAATATCTTTAATCTTTTAATAATTAAAAATGTCTTTTAATGAACATAAATATGTGAAACTATAACTTTCTGTATGAAGTCTACATATTGTTATTGTGTTTTTAACAATACAGTAGGGTTTTTTTTTGTTTTGTTTATATTTGTGTGTGTGCTTGTGTGTGTGTGCTTGTGTGTGTGTGTTTGTGTGTGGGGGTGTGTGTGTGTGTACATGCACTGGTCTCATTTGCACAAATCACCACATCCGCAATTCATTTGCAGTCAGTATTCAAAGTTACATATGCTTACTCGTATTAATTTTCACATCCTTATTTGAACTTGCTTATAGGTGATGAAATTCAAATGACTGACTTTGAAAGCAGATCACGTAATTTGGTAGGCTGATAAATATTGACAATCCAATGCATTATTACCAATGCATATACCCACTTCAAGGAATATACTGTATGTGCATAAAAAACAAACACAATAAACCTACAATACATTTCAACATTAGCAGTCATTAGTCAGTTGATTGGTTAAATGTGTATATATTGCAGTGCTAATCCATTTGGCAGGTTGTCATCTGTGATAATACATGATTAAAAAGATTAAGGTGGCACCAATTAACCAATGTTAATTGAGCCATAGAAAAGTAAGTTTATTCATTAAGTACAATAACTAAGTTGCACTAGTGATATCAGATTCAATTTGTTCCATTTTAGCGTTGTTACACAATCAATTTGATTCGTCAATATTTGCATTTTTATCTAACCAAATCGTGTAATCTCTATTATGCAAAGAAAACTGATAGAATACAATTAAGATGCCAGAGATTTTTGTCCTTGCATTGAATCAAATAAATTATTTAATTTAAGTGCCCGATGGTCATGATAGAAAATCACCATGTCATAAAAACTGAATAGAATAAAAAATTTTCATAAGATAATGAACACATAATTACCACATTTCAGACGTACTCATGATTTCTATTTTAAAAGAAACACAGACTTCCACAATGTTCCACAATGAGGTACAAAAGAAGGAGACAAAAGGTAAGACAAATATAGACATATTTAAGCAAGGCTCTGCAGTTTGTCAATATA
Organism: Tachysurus vachellii; assembly: GCF_030014155.1. Classification (NCBI taxonomy): domain Eukaryota; kingdom Metazoa; phylum Chordata; class Actinopteri; order Siluriformes; family Bagridae; genus Tachysurus; species Tachysurus vachellii. The sequence continues at coordinate 10,903,672 of NC_083461.1, read as the reverse complement.
ACAGCAGTAGAACTGAACTGCTCTCAGCTCAGTCACACTTTAATCTCTCCTCCTCTATTGAGTGCGTTCTCCCCCTCTGTCCTATTGACAACGGAAAATAGCTTTGCCAACTTGACTGACAACTTTTTCTACCTGAAAGAAAGCAGAAGGCACAGACAGAAAGCTTTAGCCTTACTAAGACTCTGTAGATTACATTCCCTTATTATGGTCTATCGTATCAAGGGGCTATTGTATGTGTGCCTGTGTGTCTGTACCTTATTTCCACAAAACAGTTTCTCAGAGACTCATTTCTTTGTTTCCTTTCAGAGAATCCTATTTGTGCCACTGGCCTGTGTGAAGACATCTCTGCAAGATCATCAGTTTCCTACACAACAGAAATCTTGGTGCTCTGGTCCGTGCAAACTCATTTTCCCTTTCTAGAAGTATGGAAGAGCTGCCAGTAAGGTGTGATTTTAGTATGAGGCTAAATAAGGTTAAATTGCAGCCTGCAGTACAGAAAAGATTTAGTTCAGATTTCACACATTTTGTCCATTCTAATTCCTTTAACTGTTGAATAGGCTAAGAGGTAAAGCTCATGGTAAAGGAATTTCATTACTGTTATTTTTGTTCTGTGTCTCACATGACCTTTCATGGGTATTCAGTGTAGTTACTGCCCAGGACCATGATTCTCCTAACAACCTTCTTGAAAAGTCTTCCAATTATATGATTGTTAGCCTGCTGAACATACCATGTGACATATCTTACACCTTCAGCTAGCTCTATCTATCTATCTATCTATCTATCTATCTATCTATCTATCTATCTATCTATCTATCTATCTATCCATCCATGCTTCTGTCTGTTTTTTCACTTCTTTCTTGGAGGTTTTACTCTCTGTGGGAGTATTACGTCTGATCGTCTAACATGGCATATGGCCAGAATAGATAGTTTTTAGCTGCCCTTGTCTGAACCTATTTCATTTGACCTTTATAAAAACAAACTGGACTGGAGCCAGGAAATGTTTTCTTGTTTTATCATCTTATTCATTGTGAATAGTGATGCTTTGTTTATATGCTATTCACCATAAACACACACACACACACAAGTGTAATATGTAGATATGCCTGCTGTATACACTGAGTACATTGTTCAAGTTTTCAATATGGTTTGTTTATCACTGAAACAACTTTCCAGCCTCAGTTCTGAATTCAGATAACAACCTTCAAATATGTTAAATAAGGTGTTTCACATATTGGTCATTGTGAGCTTAATTTTACTCAATGGCATTATGAACATTGGTTAGTGCAGATTATGATTTGATTATTTTGTAGGTTGGTTGTTTTTATTTATGGTTTTAAAAGCAATAATCATTAAAAGTTTTAGTTTCTTTGCTAACACTTTAGCTGGCACACAATTAAATACTTCCAAGAAAAATATGTGTATTCTTAATAATTCAGCAGAACAACTTTTCATTTTTTTTTTAATTCACACTTTTCTGAAATTCTGAAATTCATGGTTTGCACATGTTTACTTTTTAGTTTTTGTTGTTGATTATCATTATTACATATGAACGTCTTACATGCAACTCCATCCATTATATATATCCTTCTTTTATCTCTTTTTCAAGGTTAATTGTTTAATTGTGTCTAAGCCACTTTTTATATTTTACCACACCTTTTAACCTGGGCATATTCATGCACATAAAATTTTACCACATAAAAATGTTTTTTTTGAAAAGCAATGCTGTACACAGAGAAAGGTCAAGACATGTTAAGTTAAAAAATAATATGGAATGTCCATGTCTGTTTAATAGTTTGAAAGGTCAATGTTAAAGACAACTTTCAGTTACACTTTGACTTACAAGTAATAAATTTTCAATGGCCAGAATGACTTGAAGCCTTCATGGATGTTAAGGCGAATGTACTTACCTGTCTGTGTATAGTCCAGTTTCACATATTTGGTGTAAATAGTAGCTATACTTTTTTGCCTCAGAGAACTTGTTTTCATGTAAAACCCATCCAGCAGAAGGCTAGACTGAATGCATGCATTAGAGAAAAAATCTAAATCTTGGAAATGCCGTTTTCTGATCCTCCAGGCTTTCCGCTTACTGAACAGAATGGCAAACTTAATACCCAGTGACACAACACAAGCTGTGTAGAAAAAAATGCACACACCCACATACAATCTAAAAGACTCTTAGCCACGTATCTTACCCAATGCCCATAGTCTGTAACATCTTGAATCATAATATGATGTTTGCTGAGATGCGTGGTTTCAGGCAAAGATTCCCTGGAGTAAAAATGTTAATCACAAAATGCGGACCTGGAACAAAAAAAACTAAATAGAGTTTAAATCAAAGTCGTTCCAGTAAGCAGCTATGGGATTCTACCAGAAAGATACTATCCCCACAGACATGAGTTGAGTATGGTTTAATTGTTGATCCTACAAGCAAAGAATTGTAAATGGAAACTTAAACCAAGGGCAAAACAGAGAGCAAAAAAAAACAGAAATTGATGTGGCAGGATGATGTAAGTAGAACGATGGTTGTGAGCTAGCAAGACATTTTTTAAGTCTCTACAAACAGTGATCACAGACAGACATGCAAAAAGTAAAATCCAAATGCAAGAAGGAAAAAAAGAACCAGCACGTCACATCACTGACGCAACAAGGAAGCAAGAGAGGGAGCGGACGAGGCTTTGTGTTAGAGAGTGTTTGCTAATTAACACATCATTTGTGAGAGTAGAAGGGCCATTCTTGTTGCAAAATTCACTGAAGGGTTAAGTTTCCCCTTCTGAGCCATGTCTTTGCCGAAAGCTAATTGATTTTTGAGAGACATTAGTATGTCTGAAGCTAAGAAACTACTTCCTTTTGAAATATAAATGTCACTTGTCACACGTCAGCTGTTCACTAAACTGTCTGGATGTATCCAAAGGAGATAAGGAGTAGTAGAACAAAGCCATAAAATTTGTCTGAAGGAAAAACAAAGACAATCAAGACAACTGTACATTTCCAAGTTTGTCGAACCAGTTACCAGTTTGGGGAAGGCTCATACATTGGTGTAATAGCCAAAAGTACACGGACACTTCACCATACACTACACACACACACATATATATATATATCTATATATATATATTGTGACGGCGGCACGTGCACCACCGCACACACACGGAGGAAAAACCGCTCTTCGCCCACGGCATCGGCAACCCGGAAGCGGGAGAGTGGAACAGGCGGTGGTTCAGCACCCTGGCCAGCGGCACTATCCGCGAGCCCCCCGATCTCCAGCACCTTGGTCAGCACCGCGGCAAGTGAGAGAGGGGCGGAGCGGCCGAAACTCCCGCCGGAAATCCCGGACCAATCAGGAGCGCCGCTGGAGCATTCACCCTCCAGGAGGAAAGCACAGCAGGAAGCAAGGCTCAGCGACTGAAGAAAGGAAAGGGGGGCGTGCTAAACGGGACTAATGTTGGTTATCTTTTCTTCCCTTTTTTTCCAGAGACATCCAACTGACCTGGGACTCCACGGTGCTGGCTGAGCCTTGCTAATATCCTGGGAGGGCCGCTGTATGATTCTCCTGCCGTCCTCCTCTTGCTACCGGGTTGTGGAGCCTGGTTCTCTGCCCAACCGCCCCTACAGGAAGGACTCAGTTTTCTGCCTTCCAAAGTTCTGTTTTTTGCTTTAAGTGAGTGAGGAAATAAATACCTCATTTTTTTGTTATCTCTCCCACCGCCTCTGTGCCCTTTTTTTTCCCCGTGTCCCATCTTTCGAAGAGCCCTACACTGGTGGAGAATGCGGGCAGCGGACACGGAAGCAGCACCGGAGCCCTCTGTGGGGCAGGTGCTGCAACATCTCATGCAGGCCAGTCTCCATCAGCACGAAGTCACCCAGGAGCTGGCCAAGAGTGTCAAGAAGGCCACAGAGGAGCTATTGGAACTTCGGCGGGGAGCCCCCGCCGCATCAATTCCCCTCCCTGATCCCGGCCATGACGCTCTGCGCAGGCTCACAAAACTCGGCGCCGGAGACGATGTGGAGGCGTTCCTGGATACCTTCGAGCGCACCGCAGACCGGGAGGGTTGGCCCAAGCGAGACTGGGCCGATGCCCTAGCCCCATTGCTCAGTGGAGATGCCCAATTGGCGTATTACGCGTTGGATCCAGGAAACGCTCGAGACTATGAAACGGTGAAAGAGGAAATTCTTGTCCGCTGTGGTCGATCCCATGTCACGGCAGCCGGAGATTTCCATAGGTGGCGGTATGATCCAACTAGCAATCCTCGCCCCCAGATGGATGAACTGCTGCGTATCACCCGGCGCTGGTTGCAGAGTGATCGACTAACGGCCAAAGAGGTCACGGAAAGAGTGGCCATGGACCGGTTCCTACGAGCGCTGCCGGCCGAAGAGCGGAAGGCTGTTGGGCTGAAGGGCCCAGAGGACCCCAAGGACCTTCTGAACACCCTGGAACATGCCAAGGCCACCCTAGAAATGGGTCGGGATGCTCGAAGAGACTTCCAGGCCAGCGCCCGCCACCCCCAGCCCCGACAACAGCCAGTGTCCGAACGGATCTGGGAGAGGAGACCTCTGGATAGCCGCCCCACCCTGGGACCGGTTGATGAGCCTATGCCCACCGAACCGGACCTCAGAGCCCCAACTCAGGCCCCCAAACAATGGCTCGCGAGTTGTGGCCTACACACCCCCACCATTCCAAAGGGGGCCCGCCTTACCGTGGAGGTAAATGGCCGCCCGGTGTCGGCGCTCCTGGATTCGGGGAGTACAGTCACGCTGGCCCGGCCCACTGTACTCCCTGCCCCCATAAAGTCGGTGGGGACTCTCGCGGTCTCGTGTGTCCATGGCGATGCCCGTTCTGTCCCTACCGCACAGGTCAAGATCCGTAGCAAAGCAGGAGAGTGGCCACTCCTCATCGGACTTATCCCAGATCTCCCGGTCCCCCTCCTACTGGGACACGACTGGCCGGGGTTTGCTGCCGCCCTGAAGGCCACTGCCAAGGGTGGGCTGGAACAGAAGCAGAAGGGCCGGGACCGCCGGGCGTGCATGGCTCGGGGTGACAGAGACGCCAGCGACTCCTCTCCAGGTGAGCCCCAACCGCAGGTTAACCCTATTTCTTCACTGTTTCAACAGGCCACCCAGGAGAGAGGTTTTGGAAAAGAGCAGAAGGAGGATGACCGGCTGAAGCACTGCTGGGGTCAGGTCCTGCAGGTGGAGGGAGTCAACACCAACCCTGCCCGGCCACTTCCCCCCTCGTACTTCCTGGTGAGGAATGGGCTACTTTATTTTCACACCGATAGGAGAGGAGAACCTTGCGACCTACTGGTGGTGCCACGCCAACGTACCCCGCCTCTGCTCCACCTAGCCCACACTCACCCCTTGGGGGGCCATCTGGGACCCAAGAACACACTAGAGAAACTGCGGGACCGATTCACCTGGCCGGGCATGAACGCCGAGGTCCTGGGCTTTTGCAGGGCCTGCGCCACGTGCCAGCGGACCTCTCCCCTGAAACCAGCTCCGGCCCCCCTTATTCCCCTTCCTATCATTGGCGTCCCCTTTGAGAGGCTTGGCATGGACCTCATCGGGCCGCTACCAAAGTCTGCCCGGGGCCATGAATACATTCTGGTGATGGTAGACTACGCCACCCGCTACCCCGAGGCGGTCCCGCTTCGGAAGGCCACCTCACAGAGCGTGGCCAGAGAACTGCTCCTGCTCTTCAGCCGAGTCGGGATCCCTAAAGACATCCTCAGCGACCAAGGTACGCCCTTTATGTCTAAATTAATGATGGATCTGTGTCGGCTCTTGCAGCTCAAACACCTGAGGACGTCTGTCTACCACCCCCAGACAGATGGCTTGGTGGAACGTTTTAACCAGACCCTGAAACGTATGCTACGGAAGGTGGTAGACCAGGAAGGACGGAATTGGGACCTCCTCCTTCCATACGTCCTCTTTGCAATCCGGGAAACACCCCAGGCGTCCACAGGCTTCACCCCTTTCGAGCTCCTGTTTGGGCGGCGGCCGCGGGGCCTGCTGGATGTTGCCCGGGAGGCCTGGGAGGAGCAACCCTCCCCCTTCCGCTCCGTCATTGAATTCGTCCAGGACATGCAGACCCGTATCGAGCGTGTGGGGCCCATCGTGAAGGAGCACCTTGAGGAGGCCCAACGAGCACAACAGAGGACGTACAATCGGCCCGCCCAGGCGAGGGAACTTCGCCCTGGGGACCAAGTAATGCTCCTCATTCCCAGTGCCGCCTGTAAGTTCCTGGCAAAGTGGCAGGGCCCGTACACTGTCCTCGAAAAGGTGGGACCGGTGAACTATCGGCTGCAACAGCCAGGTAAGCGTGCAGACACCAAACTATATCACATCAACCTTTTAAAAAAATGGATTCCCCCGCCGGCTGTGGTGTCTGCGTTTGCCTCCCTTCACACAGCTCCCCAAGAACGGGCCCTAGTGCGGAGGGGAGAGGATCTCACACCAGCCCAGCAGCACGACCTCACAGAGCTCCTGGACCAGTTTGCGGATGTCTTCTCATCCCAGCCAGGACGCACGGCACTGGTACATCACGAGATCAGGACCCCTCCTGGGATGGTGGTTCGACTGCGACCATATAGGGTCCCAGAAGCTCGACGCCAGGCTATTGAAGAGGAAGTAGAACGCATGCTGAAAGAGGGGATTATCGAGGAATCTGTCAGCCCCTGGTCCAGCCCCATCGTGCTGGTGCCTAAACCAGATGGGTCCATCCGCCTCTGCAACGACTTCCGGAGGCTCAACCAGATTTCAGACTTCGACAGCTATCCCCTCCCTCGAGTTGATGATCTGGTGGAGCGGCTGGGGAAGGCCCGGTTTATTTCCACCCTTGACCTGACAAAGGGCTATTGGCAAGTCACCCTGGCGCCAGAGGCGAAGCCAAAGACCGCCTTCAGCACCGCCCATGGCCACTGGCAGTACCGGGTCCTTCCGTTCGGCCTACATGGGGCCCCGGCCACTTTCCAGCGCCTCATGGACATCGTCCTCCGACCCCTCCGCGCCTTCGCTGCTGCCTACCTGGACGATGTAGTAATCCATTCCTCCACCTGGTCCGATCACCTATTCCACCTGAGGGAGGTTCTGGGGGCCCTCCGAACAGCTGGTCTTACGGCAAACCCCCACAAGTGCCACCTGGGCCTGTCCGAGGCCCAGTACCTGGGATACTGCATCGGCCGGGGACTCCTAAAGCCCCAGGAGAAGAAGGTCCAGGCCGTGAGAGAGTACCCTCGACCCACGTCAAAGAAACAGGTACGGGCCTTTTTAGGATTAGCGGGCTATTATAGACGCTTTGTGCCTAACTTCTCCTCTCTAGCTGCCCCTCTTTCAGACCTCACCAAGAAAGGCCAGCCGGACCGGGTGCACTGGACGGACGGCACAGAACAGGCGTTCCGCCAGCTCAAGGAGGCCCTCACCACCCAGCCAGTACTACGGAACCCCGATTTTGGTCGCCCCTTTTCGCTGCAGACGGATGCGTCTGAAACAGGGCTGGGAGCCGTCCTGTCACAGGAGTTCGAGGGAGAAGAACACCCGGTCCTCTTTATCTCCCGGAAGTTGACCCCCGCTGAGAGAAACTACGCTGCAGTGGAACGAGAAGCCCTGGCCATCAAGTGGGCTGTGGAGGATCTCCGGTACTACCTGGCAGGGCGACACTTCACCCTGGTGACAGACCATGCCCCTCTACTCTGGATGGCCAAGGCGAAGGACACCAATGCCAGGGTAACGAGATGGTTCTTATCTTTACAAGATTTCTCGTTCCAGGTCATACACCGAGCCGGGAGCCGGCACGGGAACGCCGATGGCCTCTCGCGGCGCTATGCTCTCTGGGGATGGTTACTACCAGGTGGGGCTCAGAGCAAAGGGGGGGGACCTGTGACGGCGGCACGTGCACCACCGCACACACACGGAGGAAAAACCGCTCTTCGCCCACGGCATCGGCAACCCGGAAGCGGGAGAGTGGAACAGGCGGTGGTTCAGCACCCTGGCCAGCGGCACTATCCGCGAGCCCCCCGATCTCCAGCACCTTGGTCAGCACCGCGGCAAGTGAGAGAGGGGCGGAGCGGCCGAAACTCCCGCCGGAAATCCCGGACCAATCAGGAGCGCCGCTGGAGCATTCACCCTCCAGGAGGAAAGCACAGCAGGAAGCAAGGCTCAGCGACTGAAGAAAGGAAAGGGGGGCGTGCTAAACGGGACTAATGTTGGTTATCTTTTCTTCCCTTTTTTTCCAGAGACATCCAACTGACCTGGGACTCCACGGTGCTGGCTGAGCCTTGCTAATATCCTGGGAGGGCCGCTGTATGATTCTCCTGCCGTCCTCCTCTTGCTACCGGGTTGTGGAGCCTGGTTCTCTGCCCAACCGCCCCTACAGGAAGGACTCAGTTTTCTGCCTTCCAAAGTTCTGTTTTTTGCTTTAAGTGAGTGAGGAAATAAATACCTCATTTTTTTGTTATCTCTCCCACCGCCTCTGTGCCCTTTTTTTTCCCCGTGTCCCATCTCTCGAAGAGCCCTACAATACATACATATATATATATATATATATATATATATATATATTGTAGGGCTCTATATATATGACACCCTACAAGATAAATAGAAAATTCAATATCTAATAGTGTGCGTTGATATTTGTGGATACACAAGCATAAATGTAATGAATCAGAAGGAGTAGAATCCATTTCCAGAGATATTTATAGGGATCTCAGGCAGAAAATCCAATGCAAGAGGCAAAAACAAAACCGGGAGACAGGCAATAATACAAATAACCACAGAGTCAAACTGCGGGATGAGCAAATCTGAAATTACAAACACAAAGTGCAAAAACTGGGAAACATAACACTGGATCAAACACAGAAAGCAAACATGGGTATAGCAAACAATGGTACATATAAGCTTGTGTAAGCATGGTTTAAATGTCCACAAGCATGGAAAGTGGCACAGTGACCTGGAAGTGTTAGAACTCCCTATGGTTGTGTGAAGGGGAGGTGCAGATGGAACTGCTACAGAACCCCGCTCTCTATGAAGACATCTTTGTGTTCTTTTGTCTGGTCTGGGATGGGGTGTGTGTTTGTTAGGATGCGCTCCTAGTGAGCAATGGGTCAAGAATATCCCATGGGTTTCATAGCTCTCCCAGTCCCAGTCATGGCTGGTAAACTGGGTGCAGGCATTGTCAATGAGCTTGTAGTTTTTGGTGCTGAATCCCCTTCTTTAGCCAGACATGGGCATCACCCATGCATTGATACCAATCATCCGTAGCAAGGACATTGAGCTGCCTGTTTGCCCATTACACTGAGGATGGTAGCCAGAGGTGAGGCTAATGTTGAGGTTCAGGTGGCCACGGAAGGCCCTCCATAATTGTGACGTGAAATGAACCCCTCGGTCCAAGATAATGTACTCAGGAAAACCATATATCCTGAACACCTGATGAAACAAGGCCTTGACTGTCTCCATAGCTGTGGACATCCCTTTCAAGGGAATTAGTTGGCATACTTGGAGGAAGTGGTAAATGATGACTAAGATGGTGGTATAACCCTTCAAACTGAGCAGGTTGGTTACAAACTGAGCAGGTTGGTTACAAAATTGATAGCTATCTGAGACCATTTGCGTTGAAGTTTTGGTATTGGATTGAGGAGTCCAGCATGTGGCTCACTTGGAGCACAGGTTTGGTCACAGATCAAGCAGTCATCAATAAACTCCCTGACCTCAAAACAGAGCGAGGGGCCACCAGAAGGCTTTTTGTACCAGGGTGGTGGTTTAGTGTCTTCCCAGGTGGCCTGACCAGGGGTTGTCATGGACCCATTGGATTGTTTTCTGAGGTAGTGGCTGAGGGACATTCTGAGTGGTAGGGGTGGGTCCGATTGTTGGGCTTGCTGGATCTCCTCCAATAAGTCCCATCGAATCAGCACAATGAAAACGAAAAAGGGAAGTATAGGCTCCGACCGGAAGGAGGTATTACAGGGATCGTGATGTCTGGACAGAGCATCTGTAGTATTATCCTTGGTGCCTGAGCACAACACTCCGGTGATATGGAAGCGAGTGAAGAACAATGCCCATCTCAACTGGCGGGGGTTGAGTCTCTTGGCACTTTTAATATTTGCCAAGTTCTTACAATCATCGATGACTTGAAATGGTTGTGTTCAGTTGATCCAGTGCCTCCACTCTTCTAATGTGGCTTTAATTGTCAGAAGTTCCTTATTACTCACATAATAATTATTTACTGCTGGGATAAGTTTGTGTGTGAAGTAGGGACAGTGAAAAAGTTTAACCGGGGTACCATGGCCTTGAGAGACCTCTATATCACAATTGGAAGTGTCAACCTCCATGATGAGCAGCTTCATTCCACTGGAGCCTTCTCGGCTTCCCTCAAAACAGTGAGGTTAGTGGGGTGGTGACCTTGCTGTAACCACCGGAAATGCTGAAGGTGTTCGAGAGTGTTGGGCACTGGCCAACTGGTGACTGTATTAACCATACTTGAGTCCATGTCTACTCCCTGAGAGCTGATGATGTGCAATGGATTTTGCAATTCTACGGAGATGTGACAAAACAGTGTGTACTTGACCAATATTTTTCTAGTAAATTAGGATTTTTCCGGGGGCACGGTGGCTTAGTGGTTAGCACGTTCGCCTCACACCTCCAGGGTCGGGGTTTGATTCCCGCCTCCACCTTGTGTGTGTGGAGTTTGCATGTTCTCCCTGTGCCTCGGGGGTTTCCTCCGGGTACTCCGGTTTCCTCCCCCGGTCCAAAGACATGCATGGTAGGTTGATTGGCATCTCTGGAAAATTGTCCGTAGTGTGTGATTGCGTGAGTGAATGAGTGTGTGTGTGTGTGTGCCCTGTGATGGGTTGGCACTCCGTCCAGGGTGTATCCTGCCTTGATGCCCGATGACGCCTGAGATAGGCACAGGCTCCCCGTGACCCGAGGTAGTTCGGATATGCGGTAGAAGATGAATGAATTAGGATATTTTCTATGTATGCCATGAAGTATTGATTTAAGATTTCTTGAAAGATTTCATTAATAAAGAAGTAGAACACTGCTGGTTATCCCATATGGCTTTAACGGGTACTCATAATGGCCACTCGTGGTGACAAACGTGGTCTTACACTCATCCCTCTCTTTGATTTGAAGTTTGAAGGCATTTTGAAGGTCTAGCTTACATATCATCATATAAAAATTAGCTCTTTAGAACTTTAAGGAGGATAGTAGAATCACACATTAGGTTTTTTCTTGCGTCTCACAAAAACAGGAATATGAGACATTGAACAAGAGCCAAGAACAGGAATTTGGCTCATTGAAAGTGGACAGCCAAAGATGTAAAAATTCTGAAAATAAATTTTGATTTTGATTTGAGAAAATTTTGAATAAATAAGATTTCTGTTGTGACATGCACATGGTAGAGTCAGAATTTGGTGTCATGATCATAGATTGTGTCAACTGTTCTAACTGGTGTTGGTAGAGTAAAAGTGAAAGTATTGTTAACAAATATTTGCCAAATTACAGTTGTTGTTTTTTTTTGTTAATACTGAAGATACTAATTTAAAACTCTTCATACAGTCTCCATTAACAACAGGGCAAAACACTAACAACAGGGAGTATTACATGATATTTAAAACGTCTTCTTTAAGAGTTCTTTAACTTGAGTAGAGTTCTTTGAACTTTACGTAAATCAATACTTCATTATAGAATAGGAATAACATCTTTTAGCATCCATGATGTGAAGAATTCAAGCTGTTCTGAAAACAAATGAAGACAACCAAATGGGCTTCTGCATAGAATTGATATGGTGTTTTTTATAAAGTTACTGTGGAGTGAATATTTTTACAAAAACAGGGCACTAAGCAGTTAGGAACGAGAGGGGATTAGTTGACTAAATACAGAAAGAGTATGCTTTTAAACGCAGCTTATCTTTATGGATTTATTCCAGCCCAACCCTTATTAACTATAACACTGCTCACCAGCTTATCACCTGTGCTGAAAGTCAGAAAGTAACCAAGAATTTAGCTAACATTCCACATGTACCAATGCCATAGTAGAGTGCATAGTAGCATAGTAGAGTTATTAAGATAAAGGAAATATTATTTAACACAAAATTATTTAAATCCTTCAGAACCATTAGATTATCCCTTAAACACATGCGTAGCAGATTTAAGGCACTAATAGAAGGGGATGTTGAGAACAATGTTTATTCTAACTACAAATCTACAGTTTTTCGTTTTCAAATTATAATGTAAGGTATGAATATATGTGTCTGACAAAGGCTTCCATTCTAAGATGTATTATACTAAACACATACTTTTAAAGCCAAGCACATTATTTCTGAATAATTAACTAATTATAGAGAATTTATGTGATGCTTGTGTTTGTCAAATTCTAGCTATAAATAGATTAAATGTCATAGATTAAATAGATAGAGAATTGTATCTAGAAAATAGAGAGCAGCATAAATTAGTGTGACAAGATGTACTGTACTGTAGGTTTGATTAAAATAGATTTACAAACGCACTTGGCTTTAGAAAAACGGCTGTTACAACAAATCCACTATATGCCAACAGACCATAAAGCAAGTATGAGCATTTTATACTTTAAAGTAAAAAGGGCTGTAAGAAGAGGAGTGGATGATGGGGTTAATTGCTTCTAATGAAAGTGTTTAATTTTTTAATTTAATTTCAGTATTGAAGGGTAATTCTTTGATGTGATACATTTATTTGCTCTGGCCTAATGCCAGTCCCCATGTACTATTTAGACACATAAATGGTAAGTAAAAAAGTTAACATATACAATATGGCTGTAACAGAAGCAGTAATATTATTTTTACAGTTTTTTTCCCCTTAAAGCCATTTAATATTTATAGGCATTGCAAAAAGAAATAAATGAGACTTAGTTATAGTTTTAGTTATAGAAAGATATAGTTATCTAAATGCTTCTTCATAATGTTATATGTCAGTTCAGCCCTGTTACTGTATATCTAGCATTTTACCAGGTATCTGTGAAGGTCACTGGAACTCAAGGTCAAGTTCAGAGATTTCCCATGTGGGATTTACACCTGTGCTGCATGAAGTTTATTAAGTTCCACAAAAGTCACTGTAGTCTTGGGTGTGAATAAACATGTTAGGATTGCATGGTATGTATACTTTAGGTATCTTTATATAGGCAGAAAGAAAATGGCTGTGCAAAAAAATCATCTGTACATGAAAGAAAGTAGAAAACAAGCATTGGACACCTTCCAGAGAATAGATATGTTGAGTGAAGAACAAAGTCCAGGAGATGCAACACTATCCTGAACAAAACTTCAATAAATGCAATGAAAGTACAAAACATCATATACACAAGGGAAAACTATAAGACAACAAACAACAAACTGCCCTTTTGGACTGCAGCCTACAGAAACAACTACTGAAATAGTATTAAGGCTATACTATACATGGCATTTCACAGGGGTGAGCAAGGTGATTGAATAAGTGAGGTATAGCATATTATTGCATTGATGATTGCTTCTGTTGTTGTCCTGATTCCACACTGTTTGTGATTATAATTTCATATTAAGCAAATGCTTCAGTAAATGGGGACATTTTAATATAGTGCAGCTATCACCTAGTTTTGTGTACTTCTCTGTCGACATTAAAGATGGACTGAATATTAATCTCTGGGTGTACTATAGTGGTAGTTATATTCAATCAGGAATATATTTTCTGTGGTGTCTAGGTACAGTAGATATAGTCAGTGCAAAATTTCTAGGTAGCTGATTGGATATCATGTAAGAAAAAGAATAGTTACATTTGCTGTGTTCTGCATTTGGCTGGGTTTTTGTAATGGTTATGTAGTGTTATTTCCCTTCCTGTGTTCATAGTGTGTAGTGCTTTTGCAATGTTAATACAGCATAGGAACAGTTGGCTTATGTTTCTGTTTCTCTCAGATGGTCTTTCATCAGGATCAGGAAATAGCATTTCACCTGGAGAGATGAGCAGAATTGGAATCATGCCAAAGCTTAGTGTTTGATCCCCTTTTTCATTAAACATTTATGTGTCATGCACCACAGAAGAAGTATTATTTGTGCAATATGGGTTCAGTGTTTTGTTCCAATTAATGGCATCCTGTGTCATTTATGAGGCTGTCAATACAAAATCGTTACACTGAAATGCTTACAATTACACTGCCAATAAACGTCTTAAACATCATTAGTAGAAAAAAGACATTTGTATTCCCTTAATTTACTTTATTTATGGATTTATTTAATCTTCCTTTTGGATAGCTGTGCTGCTGAATCAGGATGGACTGACAAAAATAATCATGTATCATTAGTGTAGAAGTGAAAGCTACTGTAATATTAGGGGATGTTTTAAAGAAACTTGTGGGACAGTATACTTTACATTTTTAAGCTATGAAAAATCACTTGTTATGCTATTAGTTGGTATGGGTATGTCAAAATAAATATCAAACAAGAATTCGCTTTGTTTTCATGTGAAATAAATATCATTGTCAGTAATGTCAAATGCTACACTCAAATACAACAGGACACAGAGCTGCTTTGACTATAAGAGCACCACCAATGTACTGTATATACTTTAGGATGAAACATTTTCTATTACTGAGGAATAAGAACATAATACTGCTTGTATTGCTTCCTTTTTTTTACTATATGTTTGAAACGTAAAGTGTTCTGAGACAAGGGACTGAGGATAGTTATTGAACATTTCTGTCCATACCATTCAGAAGACTTTTAGCATATTTTCTATCATTTTCAAACACACCTGATCTTCTAATCATTGTTTTTCTTACACAAGATAGTGCTATACTGTAAAAGGTCAGTCATAGAGATGCATGCTCCTCCTCAGTTATTCAGTCAAATTATAATCTATCCCGTGGAATACTATATTGTCTATGGCTCCTGCAGCTGTGAGTGGTGTGAGTATATGTTTCTTATGTAGGCAGGAAATTGTGCCAGAAATGATACTCATTGAAATTCAAAACAGGAATCAGATATAGCTTTGTTAAGGGGAACTGTAAAAATCTTGCTAATCCTTCTAAAGCCGAAGTCAAAACTAGCGCTAGAATGTGACTAAATTTGCACATGGAGCCTCGGGCATTTTGTGTGTTGAGATTGGCCACAAATTCTATCCTTAAAGTGTTGTTTCATTATTCATATGAATACTAAGCAACAATGTTGTTTTCAGTTAAAAGAAAGTAAAGTCAAGTCAAGAAGCTTTTATTGTCATTTCAGCCATATATACTGTAGTTGATGCAGTACATAGTGGAAACGCATCACCTTAGGTTTTTGAATAGATAAAAATGATTTTGCGGTGGCAACAGAAACATTAAAAAGGCAATACTTTTTTAATACTTTTTCTTATCATGCACCTAGATATTAGAGATAGCCAAAAATCAGGTTTGCAGAAGGTCTTGTTCTTTAATTATATGTTGTGATGAACTTTAATTCAAGTGCCTTAGTTAGCTAAGCAGAAATCTCTCTCACTCACTCACTCATCTTCTACCGCTTATCCGAACTACCTCGGGTCACGGGGAACCTGTGGCGTCTCAGGCGTCATCGGGCATCAAGGCAGGATACACCCTGGACGGAGTGCCAACCCATCGCAGGGCACACACACTCTCATTCACTCACGCAATCACACACTACGGACAATTTTCCAGAGATGCCAATCAACCTACCATGCATGTCTTTGGACCGGGGGAGGAAACCGGAGTACCCAGAGGAAACCCCCGAGGCACGGGGAGAACATGCAAACTCCACACACACAAGGCGGAGGCGGGAATCGAACCCCCAACCCTGGAAGTGTGAGGTAAATGTGCTAACCACTAAGCCACCATGCCCCCCAGCACGTGTGAAAAGTGTGATTTTTAGTTTATGTTTGTGTTTTTTTTCTCATGTGATACAATTTTCACCAACAATTAATTAACGTTACACCGTATTTAAAATGCTGCTATAAAAATAACCATTAATTACTCATGAATATTGAATAATATTTTTTATATAATTATTGAACATTTGGACAGAAAACACTAAAAGACCCTTTAAGGTTAGGATGTTCCCATGTGAAATATAAGCCTTTAGTAAAACATACCATGTACAGATTGTTATCTGTAAAGCCCATGCTATTAAAAACAATTTTTATGACACGTGTTCAAAGCAAAGAGTCTATAAACTGTTATGGATATTGTTTAAAAATTACAGGATATTAACTTATAAGCTTTAAGTTATACGTTACAAGACTATAGTAAAGTTTTAAAATGTTTATTAAAAGTCCAGTCTCATAGGTCCCCTCAAGGACAACTACAAGATGAATGCCTTGCATCTTTAACTGCATATTTTATACTGTATGAATCACACAAACACTAGGAAAACAATAAATCCCAGCAATCAACACCGAACTGTTGTTTAGCTGACAATGAGAAGGCCCCTCCTAAATCTTCTGATGCTCTGACTCACTGTCGTTATCATCTACGTCAATAATTAAAAAAATTCATGTTATAAAAGACAGATACAGATGGAAGGGCTAAACCTGTAAAAACACATGCGAACAATGTTAGCAGTCACACTCAAAATTATCTATCATGACACTTTAATTCAGGGACCTCCTGGGGCTTAACAGAAACAGCTCTCTATACTGTATGTAAGGCACTTTACACCTTCCTCTTGTCTCACAAAAGGTTCAATTTATAGCAATTTGATTCTAATTTTAACAAAGTGCAATTTTTGTGACATTAGAAAAGCAACCAGATTGAAAAACACACAAAAAGTCAACTGAATGCATTCATTTAACCTTTCCTTTATTGCCCATATCTGCTTTATCATGGTCAGGGTTGTGGTTGAACCAATCCCAGGAATTCTGGGCACAGGGCAGGAAAATAGATTATTTGTTGTTCTTTGGACCCCAAATATATACAGGAATTATGGCTAAAATATATAATATATACAGTATGTATATATGACATTAATACATAGACATTAATGATGTATATATAGCTAGCTAGCAAAATAGTGCTGCCTTTTAAACTAAATTTACCTTACTATGTAATTATATTAAATGAATGTCAACTGATTTGTGTAAGATCAGTAAATCGATGTAAGTGAGTAAATAAATAAATAAAATCTCACAAGAACCTATTGAGTTCTTGATCCAAAATCTCTACTTGTCCATTCAGCTCAGAGTGATGTCCAAATGGCAGGCTAAATTGATTCCCATTCTCTCCAAAAAATGTTTGCACACTTGCTTAAACTGCGCTGCTCAGTTACACACAATTTTCTCTGGCGGTCCATTAACACAATATGTAATGGAATAGCGTCTCTGCTATTAGGAGCCCCATGGGAAGACATGGCTGGGGAACATGACAAAGCATTTTAGAAAAGTGTTTGATCACCTAAATTGTTTTATATGGCTAACTGTCCTCCAACAGATGAATTAAGAACTACAGGTAGCAAGTGCTGAGGGTCTATTGGGCAGCACATTTATAGAACATAGTTATAGTGATAGTTGAATCCAATAAATGTAAAATAATTAAAATTGTAAAAGCATGTTGTATCAGACCCTAAGGCAAGTGGAGCATGGCATGTCATACAGAATGTGCAAACCTGACAGGATTGGTTGGTCAGCTTTTTTTAACAAAATATTTAAACACAATTTACTAGGCTTAATTATCGTTAGAGAACATGTCTAAGTTACTGCAGATAAATCCCACAGGCAAAACTAATAAAGAAATGTAAATAATTGTATTTAATTTTAGAATTGGAAATTAATAAATAACAATAGATTGTTGTGCTTGTATGTGCTTCAACCATATAAATGCACAGCTAATTATGATTAACTAATGTGTAAGATGCCCTGCAATGGAATGGTGTCCCATCAGGGGTTTATTCCTGCCCAACACCCAGTGTTTCTGGGATAGGCTCCAGATTCACAGTGACCTTCATCAGGTGATGAAGCAGTTATTAAAAGAAAGTAAGTAGGTGAGTGAGAGAGTAAGTGAGAGAGTAAGTGAGTTAGTAAGTGTGCTAGTTAGTTAGTTAGTTAGTTAGTTAGTTAGTTAGTTAGTTAGTACCTTTCTTACAGGCTTCAGATCCACTGCAATATAGACCAGGATAGCATTGTTACTGAAGATGGTCCAGAAGGATGGCATGCTACGTTCATGGCTTTTTGGATTAAGTGGTGCATCTATAATAGTATATTTAAGTACATGTTTCTCTCTAACAGCTCAGTTGTCAATTGACTGTTTAACAAGATAGTTAAGTTAACTGCTGTTCATTATTTTTAGTGTAGAATCTTGTCATGGTTCCCTGACACAGCTAATTGGTTTCTGTAGGAAGTAATTAACATTTTTTTCTCCTGAGACTGAATTCACAACATTGTTCTGCCAAGATTTATTTGCCTTTAACTTTCTTGTTTTCTTTTAATTGTGACTACTTTGCACAGTTTAACCAAGTAAATGTATACATAGCAATAGGCCAAGTTATAAAATAATTGATTAGATATGTTTGGGAGTTAGGTGTAAATTATTTCCCAGAAAAGGCATTTAACCTGAAAATATGTCTTAATATTCTAATTCAACAGCATTATATACAGACCTTCTGGATTTGATGTGAATCAATCACCATATGTTTGGAAATATAGCTTCCGGCTGGTCATATGATGGTAGATCTAATGCATCTACTGTATGTTCAGGCTTATTCCCCTGTTTCATCATGTCTTACCTTTCCCACTTTGATTCTTTTTCCTCTTTGGTCTCTATGTCTCTGAGGCAAGTTTCTCTTTGTGCTTGGCCTTTGCCAAGCATATTTCCTCTTGACTTTGAAGCTTGGCTGAACATCCTCTCTTCTCTCTTTATCTGCCAACCCATCTTTCTTAATGTTTGTTTCCTTATAAAATTATCTGCCTGTCCTAGTTGGTTTCTCACCCTTGACCATGAGCTCCTTCTGGGTACACCTCTCTTACAACTGGACCAGTTATGGAGGTCTGAGCATTTTCTAGGTCAGTAACACTTTTGAATCTAACAGAAGGATCTAAACTCTTTCAAGAGGATAGTAAATTTAGAGAGAAATTATTGCTACCAGTTCAGATCTTAAGTAAAAATGGAGAATGCTTCCAACTTTGCATAAAATCGTATATATTAAATGGCATCAAATTATTTTTACAATATTAGCAGTTTCGGGCTTTTGCTCTTTGTTCTTTCATTGTTTATTCGAAATTTCTTCTTTTTTTAACACAGTAGCACTCTCAAAATACCAGACTATAATAAATTGGACTTTAAGGGGGTTAGGTGTACACATGTTTGTCCTATATCTCAACATGTTCAGGCAAGTTTTAAAGTAACTCATTTGCTATTTCATTGTGTCTCTTTACCTGCCAGTCTATAAACAAGCTTAATTCAGGCATAATGTATATAGCCTGTTTGACATGGCAAGTAAAATAACAGACAGAACATTCTAATTCATTTAGAATTTTCTTAGACCCTGATTTGTAAACTCACATTCAAGACCCTAAAACAAACTTAAATGCCTCTAAAGCTTTAAAGGAAAGAAGGCTATGTCAAAGGACAAAGCTATGCAGTCTGTACTTTTTTACTTTAGGTAAGAAAGGTTTATTTAGGGTGATTTTTTATTTATTTTTTTTTTTGTATTAATGTCTTCTACTCATTGTAGAGTAAAAAAAATGAAATGAATTTTTCGCTTATAACACTTTCTTGTCAAATGGGAATTGTACCTTAATGCTCCTTTGATGAAGTTGTCACATGTATTAGACTATTTGTATTATCTGTATGTCAGTAACCTCTTGTGTAATCTAGTTCAGCAGCGACTGCTATAATGAGAGATCACTGGCATTTTATTGTTGAAGCAAATGAAGAATAAAGATGAATACAGACAAAACACGCCCTTAAGATATGATAGTACGCTATCTATTAGGTATTCAATCACAGAGAGTCGTTTATTCTATGACAGATTCTATTAATTTAATGTAAATAACTTTTTAATTAATGCAGACATTTACTTACCTTTAATAATATCGATTTTGTGTTTGTTTGTTTTTTAAATCAGTGTGGTGCAGGAAAAAGAAAAACTTTCGACAGTTACTTATATTGGGAGCTGCATGTTTTCAGGTCCTTAATATTATTCATTTCTTTTATGCTTAGACTTGTCTTTCTTTGTTCTGGTGTGGTTAATAACCCCAATAAAATTGTACTTATTTAAGACAATTCTTGCATTTCATAATAATGTATTGCACGTATGAGTTAAAAATACAATTTCAAGTATATTTAACAATGTAAGAATTTGTATTATATGTAATAGGTAGCAATTTACTTCATTTACTCTTTACTTTTGTTTCTTACTCTTTTGATCTGATTAATTGCTGCTCTTTTGTATGGTCATAATTGTTTTTTTTTTATTTATAATGTGAAACAATGTTCAAAGTTATAATCCTTTCCTATGTGGTTTGAAAATCCTATAATTGCTGTGCATATTGTAACAGCAGGCTTTCTGGTGTATGGTTTTGGCAGGCCAGGTAAGCCTGTTGGGCAATAAATATGCTTTGAATGAGAAGTGAGGGACAATGGAGGTTATGAGGTCAGATTGGAAAGTGTTAACTGTAAAAATGCCACTGATTAATAATGTTTGGCACCATCTGCTTAGAGAATATTTTTTTTCTACCAATAGTGTAAATACAGTACAGTATATCCACGGTCACATGGAAAAATGGTAAATATTTTTCAAGGCATTACTGAAGTAACTCGATTTTCTGATCTAATTAATCACCTAATAATTAAATTTTTCTTTTCTTATAAGATCAAAATAGATGAAAATGTCAGCACTGTTTGCACATGGAAGTGAAATATTGCATCACCAAATAAATATGATAAATAATACAACACTTCTCACATATGAAAAGATATAAACAGGAACAGGATCATCAGGGAAAAAGGTATAATAAGAACTGAATTACCATGGTCAAGCAGAAGGGTTTTTATTACACAGCGTCTCACACTCACATAAAAATGGGTGTAAAAGGTCAGAGATGCTGACCTGCATTACCCGACTAATGAGAATCTGTCTAGTTTAAAAGAGGTCAAAGACAACATAAGCTCATGTATAGAACACCATAATAAATAATTAATTTTTTTGAAATGGTCAACAAGCACCAGAATGCAAATCATCAAAGACTTCAATAGCATAATAAAGCATGCGAAAGGTTTATAATCAGAACAAAACTAAGATACAGTATATATCTAGAATAGGGTATAAATGTATAAAACAACAATAATAAAAAAGTGAGCCAAATGTAAAGAGTGGACGTGTAAAGAGTGGATATGTTTTTAGGAATAGTAAATCTTCTATTTCTGTCAATTGTTTTGTACATCAATATGTTCAAAAGATTTTTATTATTGATCAGAGTGGCACACACTCCAATACTCTGTGTTTATTTGCACACACCAGACAAAGTTGGTAAGAAGCACGTCCTTGGCAATAAATGTGTGCGGGGGCAGTGTCAGTCAGCATTCAATTCAGAGGACAATTCAGGAGGACAAATTGAAGTTGTGCCCTTAAAAATGGGAAGTGGAAGAGAGTGTCAGGGCAAGAGTTGACCAACTGGCTCACATTCAGATGTAAGAACTGGGAGCTCATGTCGTAGCAAATAGTGGATTAATCATATTTACACATCTGGGTGATCATATTCTCTGCAAAATTGTTCAAGCTTTTTTTTCCTGTAGGAGGTGAACATCTGCCTTAGTCCAATCTGCCTCAATCCATATAACCCTAAACCCCAGTCCTGTTGCTGATGAGAAACAGCCCTACGACATGATGTTACCATTACCATGTTTTTCAGAGTGATTTTTGGGTTTACACCAAATGTAAAATAAGTCACAAGCAAAATAATATCACAAGTCCAGAGAACCTTTCTTCAGTTCATTCATTCATTCATCTTCTACCGCTTATCCGAACTATTCTCGGGTCACGGGGATCCTGTGCCTACCTCAGGCATCATCGGGCATGGATACACCCTGGACAGAGTGCCAACCCATCGCAGGGCACACACACTCTCATTCACTCACGCAATCACACACTACAGACAATTTTTCCAGAGATGCCAATCAACCTACCATGCATGTCTTTGGACCGGGGGAGGAAACCAGAGTACCCAGAGGAAACCCCCGAGGCTCGGGGAGAACATGCAAACTCCACACTCACAAGGCAGAGGCGGGAATCGAACCCCCATCCCTGAAGGTGTGAGGCAAACGTGCTAACCACTAAGCCACCGTGCCCCACACCTTACTTCAGTTATGTTTTATAATTGCTTTCTGCTGACCACTTATTCATCAAACCAAGATTTGACATTGCTCAGAAGGATGTTCAAAGTTTGGGATATGAAATAAGTAGCAAAAGCATGGTGAATTTACTATTCAGTTATAAATTACTGTATGTTTCAGTTACATGAAACATTCAGTTATAAATTACTGTATGTTTCAGTTACATGAAACTATTCTGTATTCTTGTTTGCGATTTTGCTATATCTCTTTATTTCACACCACAAAGAATTATACCAATTTTATGTACCAGTGATATAGATGGAATCTCTAATTTGAGATACATGTATGGATGTTCTTTATGAAGACAGCTGTGCTAACTGTGGTAGACAGTCGTAATTAGAAAAAGCTAATAATTTCAGAATGAGTGTGTGTGTGTGTGCCCTGCGATGGGTTGGCACTCTGTCCAGGGTGTATCCTGCCTTGATGCCCAATGAATGATGCCCAATGAAGCCTGAGAAAGGCACAGGCTCCCCGTGACCCGAGGTTGTTCGAGATAAGCGGTAGAAAATGAATGATTGAATGAATGAATGAATGAATGAATGAATGAATGAATGAATGAAT
Organism: Tachysurus vachellii; assembly: GCF_030014155.1. Lineage (NCBI taxonomy): Eukaryota > Metazoa > Chordata > Actinopteri > Siluriformes > Bagridae > Tachysurus > Tachysurus vachellii. The sequence continues at coordinate 10,880,809 of NC_083461.1, read as the reverse complement.
GAATGAAGTTTCAAAATAATATATTTTCACCACACTCGCAGATGAATGGCTCAAAATAAGGGTTTGTTTCTGACAGTAATGACAGAAAGAACCACAGTTATGGCTCTTTAGCATACACCCTCCAGCAGCAGTATTGATCAGTTAATGAACTTACTGCTTCAGTGGTCAGTGAAGCAGTGGCTGAGGATAAGTGAATGTATTGACAACAGGAGAAGCAGTAATGTACCTTGAGTGAGTTTCTCTCTGCTAGTGCTCTTTATCTTAATTTAACAAAGACAGAGGCATACACTGGGAGAAATGTTTTAAAATAAAGTGCTGGTTTGATGTCCTTGGTCTTGGTGTAATGTCTTGTTGTACATTCATTTATTTGCCTACCAATTAAAGAATTATGTGTTCACAAAGTTCACAATGGGAATTATTACTTTGATTATCAGCAGGTTAAAGTCACTTTCTTTATTTAAACACAACCCTGATTGCTGTCTCTTCACTTGACTGATCACAGTTTATGATAACGTCAGCATTTGAAAGCTTGTTGATTAAATTCCCTGTCTTTTTATTAGTTAAATTAAACATTTGAAAGCTATGTCCAATGTCATCTCAGAGTGTATATGCACTCTTCTCTGTTTTGTATAATGTGACAGTGGTGGAACATAACAATTTGTCAGTTAATATCTATATACAAACTGAACTGAAAAGGCTTATGTCCATTTCATTGTTACATAGAATTTGAGACATCTTTATGCAAACTGATTGTATTCAACATTATGTGTGTTAAACTGCCTCCTTACCCAACATGAGCTCTGCAAGAAATTATACAATTTATTCTTTAATACAAGACTTTTGTACTTTTTTCTTGTAAAATGATTAATATTACATGAACATTTTCCAAACTCTTGTTATCACTCAATATTAATATGCCTGAGAGACAGCCAAAGACAAGACATTTACAAGTTCCAAGCTGTTAAAACAATTAGCTGTTAAAAAAAATAGCCAAATGTTAATGTAACTAATTGAATGACTTTCTAAATTAATGACTAGCTAATCAATTATAAAATAGATTCACTATGTTAAAGCTACCTGGATACTGTTAGCACATTTAGAGTGGTGCATGCTTCTTTAGAAAAATCCTCCACATATTCAGTGCTTATATTGGAGAGTCATGAATATATCAATTATTAGAATGAAATAACGGAACTTGTGTAGGGTGTAGGCATTTTTTTTTATTTATAAAATAAAAAAAAACACTGTAGTAAAGAGTGATCATGTCAGTTATTATATCATTCCTTGCAGCTCAAATCAATCTGGCCATTTTCCTCTGACCTCTCTTATCAAGGTGTTTCAACCCACAGAACTGTCGCTCACTCAATATTTTGTGTAAAAATCCCAGGAGATTGACAGTTTCTGAAATACTCAAATCAGCCCATCTGGTACAAACAACTTGTGCCACGGTTAAAGTCACAGAGATCATACGTCACATCCTGATGGGCTGAAGCTCTAGGCCTTTATCTGCATGAGTTTTGCTGCTGCAGCATGATTGGCTCATTGGATAACTGCATAAATGAACAGATGTATAGGTGTTACTATTTAAATAGTTTTACCTGAGGTGGATTGTGCTATGTGTGTAGTTTTGCAATCTTAAAATAAGGCATTTTTAGTTAATATTTTACTGTTTAAAATAATGAATTAGTTATTTAACTGTAATATTATGATCACTAGATAACCTATAAGCACCTTCACTCATTGTGCATGTGTGCACACATTTTGTGTGTGAATAAATTCACAGTCTACTCAGTATGTGTATGGATGTGCTTAAGAAGGTATTCACATGATAGAATGAGTAAAATGTATGTTCAATACCTGCATTTTTTTTATCTATAATATACACACCAGTACAGGGAATGAATTGCTGGTTCAGGTATTTTGTGAAGAAGTACTGTAGGTCTTCAACTGTTGTTTGAAAATAGCCAGTGACAGCTGTCCAGACCCCTAGGGGAAGTTCATCCCACCACCTCGGTGCCAGAATAGAAAAACGTCTGTACTTACCTCTTACCCCGAGAGATGGTGGGACCAGTTGAGCAGTGCTGGTAGATCTGAGGGTGCGAGGTGCAGTGTGTGGAGTGATAAGGGCTTTTTTTGGCTCCAATGGTCCATTTTTGGCTTTGTAGGCAAGCATCAGTGTTCTGAATCTGATGTATGCAGCTACCAGAAGCCAGTGGAGGGAGCGCAGCAGCAGGGTGCTATGTGAGAACTTGTTCAGGTTGAAGACAAGTTGTGCAGCTGCATTTTGGGTAATTTGCTGAGGACGAATTGCGTTCATACAGTAGGTAGACCTGCCAGCAGTGAGTTGCAGTAGTCCAGTCTTGAGATGACAAGAGACTGAACAAGTACCTGAGCAGCCTGTGTGGACAAAAATGGCCGAATCCTTCTAATGTTGTAGAGAAGTAACCGACATGAGCGTGTCACCTCAGCAACATGCAAGTAAAAGGACAGTTGAATGTTCATGGTTACCCCAAGCTTGCTGTGACTGAGGAGGAGATCAGATCCTTATGCAGGGATATTGCAAGATCATGACCTAGGGATGAATCACCTGGGATGATCAGCAGTACAGTAATTAATTAAAGATGAAGGCAATTAGAGATTTACTAGTCACATTCTGCATTGCTGGGAGGCAGGGTAGATCCAGCGATTGTGCAGTGTTTCACATGTTCTCCCCATGTGTATGTGAGCTTCCTTTGGTTTCCTCTCTGGTTATGCTAAATTGGCTCTATGTGTGAATACAGTAAGTATGCCTGTGTATATGTGTGTGCATCGTGCCCTGTGATGGACTGATATCCCATTCTGTTTGTATTCCCACCGAGTACTCAGTGTTCTTGAGATAATCTCTGGATCCCCCGCAACACTGACCAGAATAAAGCAGTTACTGAAGATGAATGAATGAAGCTGCCACTTGACTTTAGTCCAAGACTTTAAATCTTCAAGGAAAATTCACTTATACATCATTACTAAAATGTCACTGTGCTGCACTGCCAACATTCAATTTCTAAACAGCTTATTTGATTAAATATATGCCATAAAGATTGGGATTTATGTGATCTCAATAGCAAGGAGGTCAATAACCCCAGGTTACACACAATCAAGTCATTTTGACAGCAACCTTGTTATGGAGTTTGGAAGAAAGACAAACATTTCAAAAGCGAGTCAGCCAGTGTCATCTGAAAGTCAAACAAATTCAGACTAGCTCCTTTTTCGTTATACATGCACTACAATGAAATTGTACTGATTCCAGATTGTGTGTGTGTCTGTGTCTGTGTGTCTGTCTGTCTGTTATTTCATCTGTCTGGCAAGAGATGAAATAAAATAAAGGAAAACATAAAACCACAGCCCAAGGCATTTCCATTGTGCTTCTGACTTACAAACAGAGTTTGCTCTTTTGGTTTCCAGTATTCTTCTGAGCAGAAAAGCAGCATGTCCCAATTCCAGCCCACACCAGATCACTGTCTGCAACAACAACCATCATTCAAAATCAAAATCCATAAATCACTTCTCACTCCATGATGGTTTACATTATTCATATTTTTATAGTGGACACTATGATCCTTGTGAATATTATAGAAGATCATTTTAATTCATTCTCTTATTCTTACTTGCAGTATTTATTTTTTCACTGTACTTATTTCTATATTCAACAGTGAACAATCTACATAGTCTGATCTGATGAGCCCATTTATATTTTTATCTATTGAATAAGTTAAAAAAATTAAAGGTTAAAATTAACTATATATCTCTAAGATCTATCCCTAATGATCAAGCCAAAGGCGAAGGTGGCATTAAAAACTCCCTGAGATCGAACGAGGAAGAAACCTTGAGAGAAACAAGGCTCAGAAGAGAACCCATCCTCATTTGGGTGATACTGGACAGGAAATAATGTCAAAGTAAATATTGTCCTTTCTTTTGAATACAATAGTTTATAATTATGCATCCAAGAGCTCCTGAGGAACTAATGGGTCAGCGCAAATTCTGAGTTCACCACAGACTCCACACTAAGTCTTCAAATGATTGCTGATGAAGGATGGCCCCATCCTCAGCAATCCCATAAGTCACTGGCTGACCATATCTTTTGTACATTTAGTAGAACCCATGGGCGAGGCTAGCCCCCTTTTAAAAAGGAGCTCAGCACCCCTAAAATTTTTATTAATATTTTAGTCCAGCGGGTCACCGCCGCTGTGGAGTAGCACAGGACCTGAGTGACTCATCCATAGTCATAAACGGAGAGAAGTAGTGCCGGTAACAATGTTCTTCCGCAAGACGCATGCAGACGCAAGACATTTAAAATGACACGCCTCTGTGTGCCTTTTGATCATATCCTTAGCTTCAGCACCCCTAAAGCTCTGACCCTAGAATCGCCCCTGGTAGAACCTTTAGAAGGTAAATAAAGTGTATATCTAAAATGATTTAAGGTCCAAAATTTGACCCATAAATTAACCCTTAAGACCCATATAATTAGATTTTAGTGAAAAGCCATAAAGGTACAATTCATGCACATTGTCAGGAAACAGATGTAAATGTATTAAAGATTAATGATATTACCACAGCAGCAAGGACATCTACTATTTTTATTTGTAAGAGTACTTTTTTATTTTTACTGACATGAAAACAAGATTGTTATACACATTTATTATGGGAATAGTATTTAATTTTCTCTTATCAATTAATGGCCACCTTCTAGATTCTATTCAAACACTCAGTGTGACCACTCTTGAAGCAACCTTGAAGCAATACTGCAGTGAATTCAAGGCTTACTATATACTGTACAAGAAATGTCACATATAAGTGACAACTTTTGCAATCTACCGTACTGCCAATGACATGTCATTATAATTTTACTCTACTTGCAAATATGCAAATCTTTTAATAAAATTTTCAAACTACATATTATATACCTATTAATTACCTGCTGCAAAAAAAAGAATGCTGCCATTTGCAGCATTTCTTTTTTCCACTTTACCATGGTTCACTCACCCAAACAGTATACAGCAGAAAATCAATAAACACATTTTGACTTAATACAGAGGTGAAATCGATATATTGTGTTGTGGCACATTGACTTAAATCTCCCTTTACCTCTCCTTTTGTCACTGCAATCTTTTGCCAGAAATAATACGTAAAGCTCCACAGTTCAGAAAAAAAAATCATTTCAAGCTTTAGAGTTCCTTCATAAGCCATATGTCAGAATTATGGCTGGTGTGTGTATGAGTGAGAGTGTGAAAAACAGAAGTAGGAAGAGACAGAGAAATTTGAGAGAGAGACAAACAGACAGGTAAAACATGATGTAGTTCACATTTATAGTGTACAGGGACAGATCTTTCCTGCATAATTTTGAAAGCCTGGAATTTACTGTCATTTTCATTTACATGAATAATATTTACAGCTGCTATTTATTGCATTGCTTGAATTTTACATTAACAGTATTGTATAAAATACGACTTTATTTGATTAAAATAAAATGAATAAAAGTCACAAGCAAGTTAGAATCAGATTGTGTTGAAAATATGGTTTCTAAACAAAAGAACCATTGCAACCTATTACTTAAAGCAATTACATAAAGGATTGAAATGCAGATGGTGATATATAAATATAACTATTAAAATGTCATACACAAAAAAACTGCTCCAACACCAAAATCCAGTGCCACCTGATGTAAGCCTGGTGTATGTTGTTGTACAGACAGCAAAATATCAGCAATCAAGATGTATTTCACTGCAACATGTGCTCTGTGAAAATGTCAAGAGTAAGTATTCTAACATCTTTCTACAATACAAGTAAAATAATAAAACATCTTATGGCATTTAGACAGTATCTATAATATAGAGGTAAGCAGAGCGTACAAAGCTTGCACACAAAAAATGACCTTAAGAACTGCAGTTTTAAAATACATGTCCATTGACTAGTACTTAATATTAAAGAGTTGAGGGTACTGTACCACACAAGCAACTAGTACACCATGGTTAATTTTCAACATAAACAAAATCAGAGCTAAATAAAATGTTCCTAGTTGCTTAATTGTATGGACGTTACTCATTCCAGTATTTATGAGTACCAGAATATACTTGTGACATTATTTCTGAGCACTGTTCATTGATGATGTAGTCAATGATATTTTATTGATATTTTAATATATCTAGCATTTTTTAAAGTAAATCTTATTCGTTTTAGGGTTTGAGGTTATAGATCATAAAGTCAATAACAATTTCTTTTGCTATGGAACATAGAAGGCAGTCTAGACAAGTTCTATAATTCCCAAAATATAAAACACATGCCGCAAAACACCCATAAACTAAAGGTCACAGATTTTTAGGTTTGTCTCGTAATTCTTTTTATCTTTAGTCGATAGGCCCTACTGCTTAAAGTATACATAAAATCCAGCGCAATGAATTCATGCTAAATATTTTAGTTTAGCTATTCATTTGTTCATCTGCTCGAGAGGTAATAATAATTATTTGGTCATTATTAAGTCAGAAGGAGCAAGAAGCCATATCTGTTTCTAATTTTGGTTAAATCATACTCAATCACTGCTTTCATTCATTACATGATAAGTGTGCCCTTCTAGTGTAATTTTGTTAATGTACAAGTTAAAAAAAGTTTTCCTGACAGGATTCCAAGTGATTAACACAACTCGAAACCTAAAACAGGCCACTATTGATATAAATCTCAGACTGTAGTGTTAATTTATAGATTAATAGTTTTAATTTGTAATGCTGGCTATCTATGTGGTGGTTTAAATTTGCTTGTAGAGAAAATTCGTCATACACTGTACTATTTGTGAAATTGCTAAAGTGTTCATACTTATCTAAAGTATCTAAAGCAGCTATTTTATATTTCTAAAGTATTATTTATTCTTTCAAATGATTAAATATAGTTGTCATGTCAACAACAGAATCAACTTCCCATAGAATATCACAGCCTACAGACAGAACAGACTCCAATTCCCATCACTCACTCACGTTGTCATGTTCACAGTCACTGGATTACTAATCATGCACGACTGGCTTCGAGCGCTCATGCACACATTCACATACTCACAGTATAAGGACCCATAGAACACACAGTCACCACAAAGTATCATCCAGGGTTTATTTGATTTGCATACCAAGTCTTTTGACCATTGTAAACACTTCTCTGATTAATGATCTTGAGTTTTTATTGTTTTGTTTTGTTTTTTAATGATTGCGTTTTTTCCCCCTTGTTTGCTGATTGCTTTGCCATTTTAAATGCAGTCTTAAGCATTAGAAAGTTATTTGTTGATCAGTATCAACAATTAAATTTTAGTGTTGCCTTTTCTACGCAACACAGCAAGCAATAAACACACAGGATATTGGTAGATATTAGCCACTCAGATAGAACACTGATTAGAGTACAAAAGGTGTTGATTATAGATAGATTGATTGTTTGTTTGAGCAAAATCTACATAAATTCAATAGTATGATCCTGAGCAATTCAATTTATTTGATGTATTTGCAAGATTTTTCCATATGACTAATTGGTACAGACAAATGATGAGAGAGAGAGTTTTGTTTGTTTTTTTGTGTTTATGTTAATTGTCTATCTATCTATCTATCTATCTATCTATCTATCTATCTATCTATCTATCTATCTATCTAGCTCCATTCTAGGAGTATACATTTTACAGTTTATAATGCTCAGTGCAACTCCAAAGTTTTTCTGCATCAGCTTTAGAAACAATTATCAATGTATTGGAGCATAGACTGAAACTGCTACTGTTTCTTGATTAGATGGAGAACTGAGCAGTAAATAAATATTAATGCACACTCCACACAGCACAGTAGTTTGCTAGAAAATTCACAGAATTTCTGGGCTGAAATGCGGGTCAAGCACTGCTGAGCTGAGGCCTTTTGAAGGTTTCTAAACTAAAGGTGACTTTTTATACATTCCTTTTTTGTGGTTGGGTGCATGTCTTCAAACCTGGCCTCCCACACTGTTGATTGATGATGGAAGTCCAGCAATGCTAGCTGAATATCCATCATGCAAACCCACCCGTAATAAATGAATATGCCCTCTATCAACCGTGCATCACCCAAAGAGCTGTCATTAGCAATGAAACATGTTCATACTTCAGAGTAAGATAGATTAACTATGAGCATGATTTTACTTCAAATACAAAAGGGGGTGAAAGGTAGAATATACCTTAAAAATCAAGTTAAATAGCGTTAGACTAATGAATGAACTTAGATGAACTTTCAGCTTTAGGAGTCGCACCATTACAGCAGGTACGCCTCTACTGATAGTGACGTGACAGGACAAATTACTGAGATAAAGAAAATGGAAAATTGTTCTGTTTGTTTTTCGGCCTGATGAATAGTGCGCTAATGTTTTATTAGTTGCACAAATATGAGATATTAGCATAGAAATTTCAAGGTAGTAAAGGAACAGAAATGGAACAGGAATGTCAAAGACGTAAAGATAAAAAATAATTATGCCTAGAAGTACAGTAGCTGTTGCTTCATGACTTTGAGACTTTTTTTATATTAACATTTCAGCTATTACTATAATCCTGAGGAGTATGTGATAAAAATTCTTAATTGTCATGAAGAAAATGCTGACTGAATACTGTTTATTGCATTTCTGTATGATGCTAAGACCAGAGTACTCAAACATTTGTGCAAATAATTACTGTCAATACCCAGTATGTGTGTTTATAACATATATGCATATGTTAATGCATAATGATATATGCATTACAATGTATCATAGAATATTATTTAAGATATTGATGAATTTTCCATAACCTATAAAAAAACTTTTATACTCTACATATATACTCTATGTATACATTTATACTTTATACAATAAATTCAAACGTAACAGCATAAGATTGAACACTATGCTAAACATTGTTATTGATACTTTTATAATATAGTATAATATGTATAGTTTAGTATATGTATAGTAGCCTGACTACTAGCTAAACTAGCCAAATAGGTTCAAAAGAAAGCTTAAATGTAAAGCATTAAGCTTTCTTTTGAACCTATTTGGCTAGTTTATGCATTACAGAGGTTGCTTGGCATTTGACACACTGTTTATTTAAGCAGACAATGCATAAGAGAACCAGCTGAAAGTATCTAACTCCATTTACAATGTCTTATCTCAAAACACATCATTAAACGTATCTACAAATCTCTATTTTAGCTTTACAGTGTAAATATGCCATTGAGAGTAATGGGGATTAGATACACCTTGGTAATTTTCTGCATATTGTTATTCAAATATGAAAATAATGCTTGGATAAACAAGAGAAACGATGAAAGTCCACTAATCACTCTTCCCTCCAACGCAACCTCAATACAGTACATGTTTTTTTTTAAAATTAGTTCTCCTTTTTTTAGCCAGTCCCACTGAGATGCGCAATATCTTATTCCAGGAAGTTCTAGTCAAGAAGGCAGCACAAACATTTTCAAATAAAAAGATCAAAAAGATCAATTTCTTAAAAGCATGTTACTTTCAAGATCACATTCAGTGTTCACATTCCTTTTCTTATCATTCTTATAAAATATTAATACATTGATATTCTGTTCATTATGGTGGCATTTTAGTTACACTTTATAGCTAAAGGTTTATGAACACCTGACCATCACACCCATATGTGTCTTCCACATATGTCTTCCTCAAACTATTAACACAAAGTTGGTCCACACAATTTTATAAGATGTCCCTATATGCTGTAGACTTGCATTTTTCCTTTAACAAAACTATGGTTTCCAAATCTGTTCCAGCATGACAATGCTCCTGTGTATAATGCAGGGTCCATGAAAGCATAATCTGCCCTAGTAGTGAAAGAATTCAAATGTCCTATACAGAGCTCTGACTTCAACCCCAGTGAACACCTATGGGAAGAACTGGAACATTGACTGCATCCCAGACCTCCTCACCTGATATTAGTGCCTAATCTCACTAATGCTCTTGTGGGTGAATGAATGAAATCCCACACCCACGCTCAAAAATCTAGTGGAAAGCCTTCCCAGATGATTATAGCTTATGATAAAAGAAGGAAAAAATAAATCTGAAATGGAATTAAAAAAGCATATATGAGCTTTCTGGTCAGGTTTCCACAAACCTTTGGCAATATAATGTACATATAATATAATATAGGTCTTTTGACTTTAAAATCAGGTAAAGGTTTGAGTTCTTAAATATTATTATTAATATTTACATTTTTGCTCGTTCACAGGGGGAGAATCATACTGAGAACAGACTGATCAGATCAGCAGTTGCTTTAAAGACACTGAGTTACACTTCTTCATTTATCCTAATATCATCCTGTCCACAACCATATGCTAGAATGGCCCGTGCCATTACACAAGATGGATGGCAAGGAGAACGTAAAAGAACAGCAGACAGCTCAATCCAAATGATTCATCAGGCAGGATATATATGGCCATATCTGTTATAACAGGTCTACTCAGAAGCCCCAGCATGGACTAATGCAAGTAGGGCAGCAGAAAAAGTATGCACTTAAACAGAGGTGCACTGGTGGTGGTTTGTCTTTGCTAAAAATGAAATTTCTCTTCAAAAGTGAAGTTAAAACTGTACAACCATGCAGAATTCCTCTAGCTGTAGTATTTCACTCAGCACTAATATAGGTGAATTCAGATGCATTTACATTTTTAAGGAATAGAAAGCTTTTCTAAACGGTATTATCTGCTTTAAATGCTGCTGATCACGTCACTTGAACTGCTCCGTTTATGAACAGGTTAAAGTGTGTCATCCTGCATCAACTCCTCTTGCCTAAGGATTCTACACTGTATTCAGAGTAGGTGAATTAAGCTGGCAACTCAAAAGTTTTATTGATAACATTACACCAAGGGTACATTAATAAGCATTACTTAATATAGTAGCAATAATAAACAAGCTGTAATGAACAAGGATAAGACAACAATTGAACACCATTTTCAGGTTTTTTTATTAACAAGACAAAATCCAAAAATCAGATTTCAAACGAGTGCAATGAACTAATGCAAAAGTTCAGGAATAGAAGACGATATATATTGCAAATACTTATATTGCAATATATTGCAAAATACAAAGCTCATACAAACTTACACAAACGTTAAAATTCGCAAGACTTTGTACAGGCTGTGACGTGACATACGGCTAAGTATGGTGACCCATACTCAGAATTTGTTATCTGCGTTTAACCCATCCAAAGTGCACACACACAGCAGTGAACACACACACACACCATGAACACACACCCGGAGCAGTGGGCAGCCATTTATGCTGCGGCGCCTGGGGAGCAGTTGGGGGGTTCGGTGCCTTGCTCAAGGGCACCTCAGTCGTGTCCCCTTGAACTTGAATGTTGGTACTGAATGTACTGAATGTTGGTACTGGCTTTCAGTAGTGTTTGGGGGTGATGAAGAAGAAGCTATTTTTCTGAAGAAGAGGACTTCTACCTGCATGGAAGTGTGATGGATTGAAGTGATTGTTTATAAATGTTACCTGATAGTAATAGTAAGCCATCAAGTGAATGAACCAATTTAATATGATGTAAACAGTTGTATTAAGTAACATTACTTTTTATACACCCTAACACGTCTAACTTATCTGTAATCAGGGAATGCTTGAATCAGTCTTTTTCAGAACATAAAGTTATGAAGCCTTGTCAGTAGCCAGTCTTGCCTGATTAGCCATGCCTTGCGTTTATAATTTTATTATCATATATTATAGTTCATTGACTTTTATTTGTTCATCTTATTTATGTGTCTTTTATATTCAGCCTTAATTTAATTCATAAGAGTTTGCTATACAATCTGTATGCTTATCCTTTTTTTAATATCAATCACCATTCATTGACATGAAAACACTGTTTTTTAATATGGAAAGAGTGGAAAGATTTTGAAATTTTTCAATTCAATTTTATTTTGCGCTTTTAACGGTGGACATCACTGTTACAAAGCAACTTTACAGAAATATATCATTTTAATCAACCTGTATTATGTTTATTTATTATTGGTGTTTTTTTTTTTTTTTTGTTTGTTTTTTTCATTTTCGTCATCTTTTTGCCTCTAGTAGTATAAAAGTAATATAAATAATATAAATATAAATATAGTAATATAAAAGTAAGCTCTTTTGGGATTTCAGAATGAATGTGTAGCATCATACATGTGAACATGATACAATTTAACTGGTCTTTGCTATTTCAGTACCTGAAATAAAGCATTTCATTTTACAGTAGGTAATGTAAAACTGTGTTGTAATGCACTATAGTCTAATAAAATGATTCAAGTTAAACTGTTAAATTAAATCACTGTTGCAAGGCTCAAAACATCTCCATCATTTTAATGCAATTTATCCAGGAGGGGATAATCAGAATTATCCACTTGAAAATTAATCACTTCTTTCTGCTTCTGAGATGTTTTTTGCTATATAATACAAAAGACAATGACATGAAACACATCAAAAACCCAGTTTGGAGTGCAATTACATCCTGTGTTGGCTCATAATACAGCACAAAAGACCCAATTTTGTCTTCCAATTAGTGTCAAGAAATCCACAGTCAGTAAGTTCAAGGTGCCTAAACTTTTATTTCAAATAATAATACAAAAATGCATTTTTTTTTTCTTAAAACTAATTGAAAAATATTTACAAACAAATTATAATAAGGTAGAAATGCTATTTAATGATGTGATGCTGTTGTTGAGTAAGTTAAATTTAAATAGAGTGCAGAATAACACTGACATTAGACTCTGGCAATTCATGAAAGTTAAACGGTTGCTTGTAAATTGTACATGGACTTTTTCCTTCAAGAAAAGAAATAACTGTCAAAAAACAACAGAAAGGCATTTGTACACCTATTTATAGTAGATATTTATGCAGATACTGGGTTTAAAGATAGAAATTAATGCTTCATTAGCAGTGAAAGCAAACACTTAAACCCTCAATGAATCTCATAATGCTTAGACAAAGCTAATGAGGAGCAATTAGATGCCACAATATTGTTTAAGGAAGTGTGTGTGTGTGTGTGTGTGTGTGCGGGTGTGTGTGTGTGTGTTTGTGTGTATGTGTGTGTGTGTGTGTGTGTGCATGTATGTGTGTGTGAATGCCATCAGGGACAATTTAGTCTCTTCGGTAACATTGTTGCTAATGTAAAATATGAACAGAGTAAAAGGAAAAATAGCCAACTAGTAAATAAATGTCTTCATTTGGAAATGCAGGATAAACGAATCATCAGGAGTATGTGTTAGATCAAACCCATCAGTGTTTCCCATCAGGTGAGGTTTGGTACTATGAGCAGATGGTTAGGGACACGACAGTCTCTGCTGGTGTAGCCGGGTTATTTGGTTTGAAAAGATATCACACAACAGATGCGAAATATCAACACCATGTGTCTCTTCTGGGATTTGATTTGATTGCCACAGAAAAAGAGCCAGCAATTGTGCCTGAAAATCAACAGCACTTTAGCTGAATCTTAACAATTATGAAATAAGCCAGAGATTAAAATAATACTTTCTCAGTATGATGCCTGTGATTGCAGCGTGGATGTATTGCAGAGAGAAAATTCTTTCGATTGCTGCACAGTTGGCAACAGTTTTAAAGTAAAGTGTTCATTTGGAAAGACATCAAAATTTGTGTATGTGTTTTGCTGCTGTAGCACCAGCCAATGTCACCAATGTATCAGGAGTCTGCAAAATGTGTTTGCATCCTCTGCAAATATTCCCTGCTTGCAATGAACAAATTTCTCCTTGGGAGATAAGCTATTATAATTACATAGATTAATCTTGTGTTACCCAGCTGCTCCAAAATCGGTTTGTCACAGTCACTCGGGATTTTCATATTCCATCCAGCAGAGACTTCTGCTTTAGCAGGGCATCTTTCTGTCCAGACTTCTGAGATTGAGTGTCTACTGCCTGACTTTGGTCTGAAGGTGAAGTGTGTGAGATGGTAGGAGGTTTAAGAACCACTGAGATCAGACATTACTCATCTGTGTCTGTGCCAAAAGCGGTGTATGAGTACACACATGAACTCACATTAGTTCATCAATATGTAATTGATTGGCACTGGTTCAGCGACTCCTGACTGCAAGCCATGGGCAGAAATCCCTGCTGCTCATCAGTAAGAGACTGAGAGAGCGTTCACTGCCAAGTGCTCGGCTTTGTATGGGAGCAAACACTTGTCCTTTCACTACCACTGAGGCAATGGCTACATTAACCGCACATGGTCACTTCATGTTGCTTTCCAAGGTTTTAAAAAAAAAAGATAAAATGAACGTACATATAAAATAAGCATGAATTATGTTAAACTACCTGATGATAGCAAATGATATGTAATTTATAATCAATCATAGACTTTCATAGTCTCTGTGCTTGTAAAACATACTATTTGAACATACTTTATAATATATACTCTTTGAAATCATAAAGATCCAAATGATCAGTCAGTAAAGATGTAGACATGTTTTGAATCAATATTTAATATATTCCAATATATCCAATTAATAACTATTAAATAAATAAAAAAAAAAAACAGTTTTTTTAATATAGAAAGACTGGAAATGTTTAGAATTTTTTCAATTTCATTTAGCACTTTTAACCAAAATATATCATTTTAATCACTCTGTATCATGTTTATTTAATACTGGTGTGTTTTTTTAATCAGAATTATTAACAGTTATGTTGTACATGTCCCGGATCTTGTTTCGGAAAGATTTTAGGTTTTTTTAGGTTTATGCCAGTTGCACAAGGCTACAAACTCATCTGACATGATGAGTTAATGTAAGTCAAAACAGAAAGTGTCATATCACCAGTATGTCAATGAAAATCTGTCACTTAGCTCAGGTGTTACGTGTTATTCAAAAACTGACAAAAGCAGACTTTATGACAGTTGATGCTGGGAGCAGAAGTGATTTAGATCCCAACAGCACAAAATGTGCTACTGATCATAAGTAAACCGATGTTCACTCTACATAACAGCTTTGTATTTTAAATGGAGTATGTACATTTTTGTTTTTGTTAAAGTTGTCATTTCTTAAATTTGCCACTTCAGACTTCATAATTTTAAATTCAAATTCAAATAAAAAATTTATTGTTTCAAAGCATCTTTACAGAACATAAGAAACATTGTACAGAAAGTTTATTATTATTATATAAAGGATCCAGATTAATATTAGAAAATAAGCAAGCCTGAGGTGACTGAAGCGACTGTGACAAGGAAAAACTTAGATGGAATTGGAAGAAACCTTGAGAGGAACCAGACTCAAAAGGGAACCTCATACTCATTTGGGTGACACTATAACAATATACTGTTTATGATTATAAATATACAATTGGTAGTCTGGTAATTGTGTTTTAATTAACTTTTAAATTTTTTCATCTTTTCTGGTCACGTGGTCCACATAGATTTAATACAGGTTTAGGCAGGATGCCCTTCCTGACGCAACCCTCCCATTTTATCCGGGCTTGGGATCGGCACTGAGAGTTAACTCTTCAGTGGCTGGGTTAGCTCCGTGCACAGGAATCGAACCCCAGCTGCAACAATGAGAGAGCAGGATCCTGACTCTGGACAACCAGGAGGCCAAACGTATTAAAACACATTATTTGAACTATTTTTTTAAATAGTTATCCTAAAACTACAAAGGGACTTGACAATTTGGACTGTTTTCTTTATATTTATATTGTTAGAAATTTAGAGTAAATAATAGATAATGTACATCAGGATCAGAAATCAGTTAAAGCTGGATGCAATTTAGTGCATATTGTTAAAACCAGACATAAACTTTCAAGTTATTAGATGTAAAGTATATTCATTCATTCATTCATCTTCTACCGCTTATCCGAACTACCTCGGGTCACGGGGAGCCTGTGCCTATCTCAGGCGTCATCGGGCATCAAGGCAGGATACACCCTGGACGGAGTGCCAACCCATCGCAGGGCACACACTCATTCACTCACGCACTCACACACTACGGACAATTTTCCAGAGATGCCAATCAACCTACCATGCATGTCTTTGGTACCTGGAGGAAACCCCCGAGGCACGGGGAGAACATGCAAACTCCACACACACAAGTTGGAGGCGGGAATCGAACCCCGACCCTGGACGTGCCCCCCCTGTAAAGTATATGGAAAAATGAAATTAAAATTAAATTTGTGTCAGATTAATATTGGTAAAACATTGTGTCTTTTGATTTAGTTTGACGAATAAAAAAGCTTAATGGAATATATTTATTACTAGTGTATGAGGCCTGTCTTTTATTTAGCCCAGAAAAAAAAAGTGTTCAAATACCAGAGTCAAGTTGTGACCTTACTAATAAACAGTATGTATTTCTATCATGTTCTCATCCAAGATATAAGAGCTCATTCCTGGTGTGGTTTCAGGTTTCATCTCTTAAATTACCAGCATTTGCATTTACATTTACAACATTTGGCAGAAACTCTTATCCAGAGTGACATACAAAAGTGCTTTGAAGTCTCTATCAATGAATACATCAGTACTGGCTCACTAGGTATGGATACCATTGAGCCTTAATCTCTGTTGGGATAAAATATAGCTCACAGAAACATGTCTGTGTTTGTTTGTTTGCTCAAACATAGGGCAGGGCATTTAAAAAGTTGTATGCAGGGGTTGGAGAAAACAGAACTAAATGACTGAAAATGATTTAAAATAGGAAGTGGATGAAAGTAGCATTCATCCATATGGACTGTTAATTAACATCCCCTAGAGCTGGAGTTATTCCAGTAGCAAATCTACTGACCAAAATATATGGCACTGAGAAATAGTTTCAAATCCAAAGCAGAAGTGAGCAAGGTAGACTATGTGCCAACATATCCTGTCATATCCATTAGTTATCCAAGAAGCTGAGAAAGTTGTGACCTGATTGAACAAGAAGACATTTATGTCTGTATTTACACATTAGTAACACCATACAAAACCAGCACCCAGGCAGGAAACATGGTGAATAAAAAGCTCAGGCTGAGTGATGTAACAAAAATGCAGGAGAGAGTCAGTATAAAAAAAGGCTGTCATATAAACTCATCTTTTAGTAGGGTGAGTTGGTTAGATTTTTTAAATCAGTATCTTCATGAGACATGCAGAGACATCTTCAAGACAGCCTTACTGTAAAAACATCATAACACTAAATGCATGAGAGCATCAACTTGGCCAAGCTTCCAAACCAGTACAGTATATAAAGTTTAGAGTCAAGATTATTTCAACATTGTCTGTCCAAACTTTGTTCAAGACGTTAAAATAAAGTTTGTGGAAGTCTTAAAATATCTTTAGGAAACCTAGATGTTTTTAGAGTATATCATTTATTCAAAAGAACTATCCCAATAGCATACGCAACATATACCTGCTGAGATTTGTTTAATGAAGCACAAAAACAGACAGGAACGTGTGTATGCATCAGAAGATCTTTTTTTTTCAATGTCACAATAAATGTGTAACCTTTCAAGAAGAAAATGGATGATGCTACAGGCCAGAATGGAATGAGAAAGCATATAATTATATAATCCAGTAAGACCATATTAAGCATTCTGTATAAATTCTACAGGTTCTATAATATAATTTTTTTTTTTTTAATGATGATAAAGATGTGTTCCTAAAATATGAGCTATTCACAAACAAAACCAAAAGAAATCTGAAATATATTAGACTAATGGACTAGCAAAGAAAAATATAATTGAATGCGGTTTGAAATGCCATTGTTGCAGCCGAAGAAATTTAAGAAAAGCAGAATACAAAGAATAAGAAATGCTGTATTATGGTTGAAGAAATGGAATATTCCTGTCGAATTTTCTGACAGACTGCATTCTATTATTTATTGTTTTTGATATCATTGCTAATGGATATGGCTTTACTTTAAAGAAAAGTCAAGTGGCCATGAATTAAGCAAAAATTATAACCAGCATATAGGCTAGCAACAACAACTATATCTCTTCGAACCTTTCGGGCTGTTTCAAAGCTTTCTGCATTATGGATTAGTAAACAACGATTATACTGTACAAACCACGCACCAGTTATCAGTTATATAACCTTATACACATATCATCTCCCACAATATCCAAATAATACTAATTAATCTCCAACCTTGAACAGAATACAAGTTTGTCTTTTTGGAAAATATGTGACACATACTGACATCTTCTTCAGCAAGTCTATGCGTTCCAACGTCCTTTGTGCAACACATTAATTAGTACCAATAATGTACTAATATTTTTTTCCCTTAATGTAACAATTGTAGAATCTGCCAAATGCTGTAAATGTAATTAAAAACCGCACAAACGCACGTGCACATGAACTCACAGAAAATCTGAAAATTAACATACAATATTTCCACATTTGAAAACAAACACAGCCAAATTCCATGAACACTAACTAAAAGAAGTAATAGATTCATTCTTAAAAAATACAAATTATTTTTATATTTTAACATTTAACATTTTTAATGAAAATGTCATTAAAATTAAAATGCTGTGAAGAAACTGATTTATCTTTTAAAAAATTATAGAAATGTATAAATTTAAATGTTAAATGTGGAATTTAAATTATATAAAGCTGCTATGTGGCAATATTGTTTAAAAATGTATACAGATAAAGGCGAATAAACCCACAACACTGTAACGAAGAAAATGACAATGATTTGTCTTTTAAACCTCAGGAATCATCTCAACTGTCCACTTTTGACTCTACATTTGGAGTGCACACTGTTATGACTGTATATCACCTTTGATAAAGTATACACAATTAAATATTTGAGAGTGATTATGATTATGATTATGACTACTGAATCACAGGTGGGGGAAACTTTTACTCTTTGCAAAATGCTGTTTTGCAGCTTTGTCTTGTTCCTCCTTTGCCCAGTCTAAACAAACACTGTTCTATGTAAGTGACTCATACAGACGGTCACTATGACACTGTGACCAATCTGCTCTAAAAATTATAGTCTGCCATTTTCTTCCTCAGCTTTATTTTGTCTGACTTCTACTTCTTATGCTTAGGAAAAAGCATAGGAGCATTATGTTTGCAATAAATTAATAAATATATTGAACACACAAATATGATGTCAAAAAAGGTTATAAATAAAAGGAATGGAAAATGAACATGATGGATGAGAGTCCTGCTCCACATTATTGATATGATTTAGGCAATGCAAGAAATGTTTGATGGGGTGAATAATAAGTCACTGGCAATTTATACTGTCTGTTAATAAAGATTTCTGAGTCAGGCTCCTGTCTCAAAATATATAAATAGCCCATAATGCTTTGCTTATTATCTACAGAATAAAGACATCTACCACATGACATAGGTGTAGACTAAAATATAAAATCTATGTCCGAGTTTAAAATCATCATTATTATATTTTTGAATAGGGGGTATATTACAACCAAACCTTCAACCATTCAATTCCTTACAGAAATCTCATATTAGGTTACTTTTCTATGTTACTCTTTCTATTCGAATAATTTTCTCATCACACTGAACACTATACTCTAGCTTTGTAATTTTACTATATTTTGAACTGTTTCTTATTTGAAGTTAAAAGATGCTGGGACATTATATATCTTTATATACTGCCTAGAGCTAAACCAGATGTTTCTGCATTAACAAGTTTTAGAGTTCTGTTTAGTCCCTTGTTGAATTCATTGGGAACTGGTTGATTATTTTATTACCAGCTCATACAATTATTGATCTGCAAATGAAACATTCATTATTTTCTCCTCAAACTGTGCAACAGAGATACAGTAACCTCCAATTAGAGGTGTATGGATGTGCCAAGTATATAAATTACTAAGACAAGGAAGCCCACTATAAAGCATCTAATAATCCATGATTCATTCTGTCTGTTTGTATCGACAGTTCAAAGAGAATAACAATATTTTCCACATGCCAGGGTTACAGACCTAGATCCATATCCATCTAAATGTACACTATTGTTCTATCTACAACTTATCTGGCAGGCATAGTCTTTAATTGGGGGGAATTTTAGTTATTCTAAAGATCATATACTGACATTCATTTAAAATCATTAGCACAACACCACCATGATATCAATTGTAGTCCTGTTATTTATTATAGCTGTACATAATACTCTCAGTTTGTTAAGAAAGAAAGAAAGAAAAAAGAAAGAAAGAAAGAAAGAAAGAGTCATGAATTGATTCTTCATGTTTTTAATCAAGTTCAAATGTTAGTATGCAGTAGAGAAAAGAACTTAAGCCCAGACAATAGTTCTATAGCCATAAGTCAATGCCATACTGGTAGTAGATGTATATTTACATGTGAATTAAGAAGAAAAAATGTTACTGGTTGAGTTACATGTAAAGTTTTTTTGTTTGTTTGTTTGTTTCATACTGTTCTTCATTTCAAACTTGTTTGTATTTAAACTGATTCTAATTAATTTAACATCCAAGCCATTTGTGTGGTAAGGATGTGTAGCATATTTATGTAAGCATAATGCGTAGGAGAGACAGATATATTCTTGTATAAGTAAACAGCCTATGACTTACTCCCACAGAAGGGCATTAAGTTGTTATCAAATTAAATTTATTTATCAGGTAAAGTCACATTTATGAATTTAATTTCTTCACAGATTTATTTATACTTGCATCTTTTTATGCAATTTGTACACTTTTTTCTCGGCTAACAGATTTAATCTTTAAAGGTTTCGGTATGAGGTTTTTTGATAGTTAGAAGTTCATGGATTCCTAGAGAGGTTATAGCGGTGTTGATATATTCTAATAGAGAAACCCCCATATTCTGCATAGAACCTTTATGTGTTCAGAGGGACATTCTAAGGGCTTTGAGGTTAACACTAGAGTTAAAGTTGCTACAAAGGTCTTTTCTTAATAATGCTGCTATGTTGAAGGTGACCCCTTAAGATAGATATTTTAAATTTAGACTGTTATAAACAGTTTTGCGGTTTCTCTAAAATTATTATCATTTGAAGTTCATATCATCATTATTATCATTACAATGCCAGTATTTCTGAACATGCTGCTGCTTTTGTGTAATGTCTTGTATTTTTTGTTTGCACTACCTTTTGTCTCATACTGTGTACACCAGGTTGCACAGATGCACTTTATGTGGCTAGGACAAACTTACTTATGTTATGACTTTGTTTCATGTAGCACCATTTCCTGGAGAAACGTTGTCTCATTTCACTGTGTACTGCAACAGCTATATATGTTTGAAATGACAATAAAAGCTTCTTGACTTGACTTGATTTGGATAAGTGAATATCTGGAAATATCTGGTTCTAGAAATGTTTATAAGAACCATCTTTTCTTTAAGCAGCATTTTATTATAACAGTCCTATCTACTACTGGTACATGCATTTCTTTTGACCATCACTTTCTTCATATAAACATGATCATCATGCTGTTGACAATAAATGTTGTTATTTAACCAAGATAAGTGTACAATCAGAGAGAGAGGAAAAGCTTACTGTAAGGAGAATGACTATTTAACTATTTTTATTTGTCATGATGGTTGGCGTTCTGCTAGCAGCATGTTTAGCAGCATGACTTGTGTTTTGTGTTGTCCACAAAAGTTCTGGAGCAATATTTTGGACTAAAAAGATGAGACTGTACGGATGAGGTGGATACAGAATATTACCACAAACACCTCATAACAACTGGAAAGTAAGTTGAAGTAAACAGGATGATATGGGCTTGTTTTGCCACAACTGGCCCTGAGAAACTTGCAATCATTGAGACAATGACAAACTCTACTTTATACAGTACCAAAATAATCTTGAGACAAATATGGGGCCATTTGTCCTGCAGCTTAAGCTGGGCTGAAATTGGGTCATGCAACAGAATAATGATTCCAAGCACACCACCAAATCAACATCCAAATGGCAGAAAAAGACTAAACAAATCAAGGTGTTGGAATAGCCAAGTTTAGACCTCAACCCATTTTAGATGGACCTGAAGAGCATCCTGAATATAATCAAATATTTATTTGGTCTCAAGTTGCGTACCTGCAAGTGTGTATCATAAACAGATCTAACACAAGTAACATTTATAGCATTACTCTTTGTTCATTTTTACAGCATTAAACATGTGGCTGTGTATGTGTTGATATCTGAAGAAGATTTCAGATTACAATGAGGAAAAATGCTCACAATTTCTCCAGTACAACATATTCAATTAAGTCAAGGAATAATCATTGTACATATTTTGAAAAATATTTTGACTGCCCCACACTATAAGGTTGATATCACAGAGTAAAAATTAGAGACATCATGGTGTCTGATGCCTGTCAATCTGTAGCAACACAGTGAAAGGGCTGTTTCTTCTGTCTTTTTCCTGAAATTGAATTCAGTTTGTTCTTCTCACCTGATGCTAATTCTGCCTGAGTGGCAGCTTTTCTAGATAAGTCTTGGGATATTTGTTTTGCACAAATACATAATGCATGTATTATTTGAGACCACCATGCTTATCCTAGTAATGGTAAAGCATAAAGTATATTGGAAATTCATTTTAAATTATGAATCTCCTATAGTATGCAATAGTATGCAAATACAGAACATCAAATATGGATGTTCTTTTTATCATTTTTGGAAAAAAAATAAAATAAAAAATAAAGTGAAGGACTATTTAAAAACTACAAGATGGTTGCTTTTTTTTCTTCATTTCCTTTGGTCTATGGCCGTGGAAAAAAGGACAAGTAGACAGATTAATTTAAATCCATATTAAAAATCCACTCTGGCTAGCAGAGGTCAAACGATACTGTACATAAACAGAACACAGATAGGAAAATTAATGACGAGACTAAGATAACCAGAGAAAACTCAGGACTACTGTGCAGAATCACAAAAATAAAGGCAGAGAAAAAATATAGATTAAAGCCCCCATGAACAAACAATTAGCTTGCAAACTCATTTAATGATTGTTAAATGGTGGTGGAAAGACAAGTCTTGACAATTTTCTTAAAAATTATGATTGGAAAGATAACGTTTTCATACATGTGAGTCATACATACTAATGTGGCCCAACAACACGACTGTTATATTTTACATTCTATACATCCGTTCATTCTATACATCCGACATGTTCAAGCAAGATCTAGAAGAGGGCAAAGCGTTTCTAACCTTCTGTTTCTAAGAGTTGCCAACGTACCAGGCTGACGCAATTCAGTAGCAGGCACATGCTGTCCTGTGGCCAGGATTGGTGAATTCACAAAAGACAGAATTTGGTCTGTCTGCAAAGAAATAGATGACTTACAATCAAACATGGTTCACAGACAGGGCAGAGAAAGATGTTATGGACAAATATACCTCAGTGCACAATCAACCCAATCTTCAATGCTTTTTTATATATATATATATATATATATATATATATATATATATATATATATATATATATATATATATATATATATATATATATATAATTTGCCAGAATAGGATGCATATCCTTAGTAGAGAGTTGTATTTGCACACTGAGCATTTCAAATAAATGATGCATTAACAAATATAAAGTGATATGAAATACAAAAATAAAAGAAATATAAAATCTCTTTCAAGCTGCTTTGAGATATTTTTTATTGTTAAACGCACTATACGTTTTGTCACACTTGGTATGTGGTAAAAAATGTTCTCAGCACTAATTATGAGTGCTGTCTGTTATTGTCTGGTGGAATGCACTTTTGGACATGGTATGATTCTTATGATATCTTTGATATGTGCTGTCCACTAGTTCTGATGAAAATCATCTTGACAGTCTGATAATAAGTGGAAAAACACTTCATTTGGGTTTCTGAGCATGACAGAACTGTACTGTACATCTCTGCACTCCTGTTTCAATTCTTGCACATTACTTTTCATGCTGCTACAGTCTGTTGTTGGATGTCATTTATGTTTACATCCATAGTGTTTTTACTTGCACTTTATTCACTACAGGACTATGTACTTGTCTGTGCTGCACTGTGAAAAAGTGTTTATTGCATAGTATTGTACTGTCTGTCTTGCACTATTTGCACATATGTAGGACTGTGTAGTGTACATAGTTCTGTGTTGTAGCTCTGTATTTTATCTAGCACCAATGTCCAGGAGGAATGTTACTGTATTTCTTTTAACTTTATACTGCACCAACTATATATGGTTAAAATGACAAAAAACCTTTTTACTTGACATAATGCAAAGACTTGTAAATTAAAATTCTAGCTCAGAAACTACTCTGATGGCACATCCACAGATGTAGAAACAATGATAAATAACAAATGACAAAGAATCTCTCTTTTAATATTTCATTATTCCAACCTATTACTCAATGGTGAATTCATAGCCTATAAAGAACATAACCTAACAAAAACTATATAGAACTAAATACAAAACTGAGGACGTATGATAAGTATTGTGGAAAGCCAAAAGGGTAAGATAGATGCTCAGAGTGTATCAAACCAAAAGGTTACAAACTAGGGTGTATATAACTGTGGGATTAGGTTATGAACAAGGTTCATAATAGGTTATGATTTCCGCTATACATAACCAATCCTTGATTTAAGACCCTGCATTTCTGTAGCTCAAACCCTACAAATTTATCTCATTATATATTTTTTAGATTATAATTTTCTTCGCTATTCAAATTACCATGCCTTAGGCTTCAACCAGCGAAATGAAATAATTTAAAGAATAGAGAAAGAAAATCTAGGCGTATGCTGAGGCTAGACTGCTGGGGTTTTTTCAAATATTGCTGGAATGAGATGAAGTCCTTTCTGTCATTTGGTTTAAAACAATGTGCATGTTCCTGGGGGCATGCTGTCTAAATTATTTGATGTTTAAATGGCTTGGCCCCAAGACATCCTGTTCAAAAATGTTTTCACAGGGTCTGCTAATGAAATTGGCATATAGGTAACAGTGACTGGTCTTTGTGTGATAATGAATGGAGTAAATAGAGATTGTGTAAGCAGACAGTAGATAAAACATGGAAGTGAACAATTAATCTAAAAATAAGCAATTAAATATGGTTAAAGCTGATGACAAAAAAACACATTTCGGATTTTACTGGGTTCCTATCCAAATGTGGAAAACGCTGCCATAATTTTCATGCATGGTATGACCATAATTTAATACTGAATGGCTTTAGAGGTTGCTCAAAGGGTGTAAGCTAAAATGACAGAAAAATCATTTAAAAAAATACTATTCAATGTACTGTAGACTGACCTCTAAATTAGAATAAATAGAAATGAAGTTTTTGTTCAGACGATTTCTGATGTAATGCCCTCAGGAGATTAAATGACTTTGGAGATGGTGAAAGGCAAAATATCTTACTTATTTATGGAGTTGAATCTATGCTTAAAAGTGGTTGTTTTTTAACGGTATGATATCAATATAATAGTTACATAAAACATGTCTGACAAAAAATAGACAGCAAAGAGAACTGCAATGCAATATTCTGAGCTGATGGATTAGTAATAAAAGCATCAGGGATTGCATGGTTAGATATCATCATTTTCTGTACACATCAGTACAGACTTTGTAACACAGAGACCAATTATAACTGGGATGACTAGGTGAAAATATAAACGCACCACTGGTTTTCTCCCATGGACAGCAGTGGAATGGTTTTAGACTACTAATGAAATACATCATTCATGTACTATAGTTATATTTCTGCAACTTACCTAAAAATGAATTGCCAGCCCATAAAGCATCAATCAAAGTTATAAATATGTCAATCCTACTAATATATGTGGCAGAGGAGCAGATAGAAGGAAATCCCTATAGAATCCATGTCAGTTTACTTTAGCTTTAGGTGAAATCCAATGCTTGTATATCAAGGTTGGTCTGATTGAGTCTCTTCCATTTGCTAAAAATGTTACCTGGATTTTATATTGATTTACAGAAGCAAATTGAAATTGATGGAATAGGTTTGTATTGACGTGTGGCATCTGTTCATATATGCATGAGCAGCTAAGCCAAAACAGGTTTCTTTATTAATGGACTGACACAAAACTCCATCAACAAATAATATCCACTGGCACCTGGTCGAGATTGGATTTTTACATTAATGTCAAAACTCATTTTAAGCTCAGTGTTTGCAAACATTCCATTTTTAGTATGTGTTTGTACTGTGGATGCTGGGTAAAATAAAAGCACATGCAGCTATAAGAATTTGTAATATATTCTATTTTTTAATAATTATACATTATAATTCACATTTCTTTGCATTTAAATTTTGATTTAAAATGATTACTTTATCATTCAAAATTAAAATCAGTTTTTTTTTTTACTTTTTCAAGAATGTGATACATACAAGGAATTTTTCTTAATGTGTGAATACATGGACAATAGAATATAATAAAACATTAGAGGGAAGTGAATATATGCAGAACGGGTTTGTGAAAACCGAATAAAATAATGTTATTTATGATCTGTTACAGTGTTACATATGTTATGTTATGTTATATGAACCTTGTACTGTTAGGATGATTTGTGCTGCAGAGAAGTTACAATAAAAGAGAAAGAAATAAAAGTTTGGTTTAACGTTCAAGGTTTCCATTGTGTTTACTGAACACCACAGCTCTGAGGGAAAGTGTGGATTTAATCAGAATTTACCTATGTTAACCGATAGCACTATACTGTATATACATTAGTTATTAGTTTCTATACCCTTAAAAGTTTAAAAGAAAAATGAAGCAAGAAAATGCAACACCAACAAAACATCTATATGGCAAAACATTGACTGATTTTACTTTTCTCTGTTGTTTACACTGTTGTTTCACAAATAATGCAAAAAGCCAACTGAGTGGCGTTTCAAATAAAGTTTATTCTATCTATCATTCTTTCTTTGATTTTCTTTCTTTCTTTCTTTCTTTCTTTCTAAAGTTCACATAGAATATACAGTATGTACTCTGGTCCACGCTACTTTTGTGTAATGTCTTTTGTCTTTTGTCTCACACTGTTTGCACCAGGATGCACAGATGCACTTTATGTGGCTAGGACTAATTTACCTTAGTTCTTAGTTCTGTGTTATTCTATGTAGCTCTGTCTTTGTTCTATATAGCATTGTTCTAACCACTGGTTTCTCAGGCCACCACACAAACTAAATAAGACAAAAATAATTCTATAAGCTTTATCATTGTGTTAAGTATATTAATGACCAGAAAGACATTTGCTCACAGTAAGAGGGTATATTGATTTAAGATAGTTGAATGTTATAGTGTTCTACAGTCGGTCTGTCCCTTAATCCTAATGTCATGTCCAGAAGCTTTTATTGCCATTTAAACCATATATAGCTGACACAGTAAAAGTAAAAAGGGATAAAGTAAAAAGGGATGTGGTGGCTTAGTGGTTAAGGTGTTGAACTACTGATTGGAAGATTATGAGTTTGAATCCCAGGTCCACAATGCTGCCACTGCTGGGCCCCTAAACAAGGCCCTTATCCCTCAATTGCTTAGTTGTATAAATTGAAATAAATTGTAAGTCATTCTGGATAAGAGTGTCTGCTAAATGCCAAAAATGTAAATGTAAATCGTGAAATGAAACAACATTACTCCAGGACCATGGTGCTATATAAAAGACATAAAGCTACATAAAACAACACAGAGCTAAGGACTAAAGTAGTAGTCGTAGCCACAAAAAGTGCATTATGTGCAACCTAGTGCAAACAGTGCAAGACAAAAGATAGTGCTTATGTATGTAATGGCAACAGTTTGATGAGGTATTGAAATGTGGTGTGCAAAAAAAAGCAGCTGAGTGAGTCTGTGCCTGTGTGTGTGTGTGTGTTTGTGTGTGCGTGTGTGTGTGTGTGTGTGTGTGTGTGTGTGTGTGTGTGTGTGTGTGTGTGTGTGTGTGTGTGTGTGTGTGTGTGTGTGTGTTCAGTAACAGTTCAGTTCTGGTTCTTGAGGAGTCTGTTGGCTTGTGGGTGAAACTACTGCACAGTCGGGTTGTGAGAACCCAAATGCTACGGTACCTCTTCCAGATGGCAGGAGGGTGAAGAGTGTGGGAGGGGTGTTTGAGGTCATCAACAATGCTGTTGGCTTTGTGAATGCAGTGTGTGATGTAAATGTCCGTGAAAGAGGGAAGAGAAACTCAGATGATCTTCTTAGCTGTCCTCACTATCCGCTGCAGGGACTTGCAGTCTAAGACAGAAATAACCAAATATTAAATAATTGCCTTTGGTTTTTTGTTTGTTTGTTTGATACACAAAAAAGTCAAGTAAGATCAGTTCACACATATATCATATATGAAGGATTATCATAAGAATATATTTATATATTCTTTTGCTAATATACTATATTATAATATATTTTAAAATGCAGGATATGAGAGATCTAGTTCATTCAATTTTGGATAACAAATCTATATGAAGACATCTTATTAGTCTAACATCTGGGTCAAATTCACACCTGTAGAGAAAACCCAGTGCTATAGCCACAGTGTTGAGACAAATAGAAGTGTCATAGTGTAGCCTATTTTACACAGTTGCATTTACAGTAGCTCTTTTGTGTTATAGACTTTATTTATAATTAATTTCATTGATATTTTATTGTATTACAAATGTTAATGATATACAATTTCTGTATTTAAAGATTATTGTTTACTAGTTTTGTGTTGATTGAATAGCAATAATATTGACCAGATTTTGTGAAATCACATGTTTTTGAGACAAGATTGCGGTGAAGGAAACAGGATTTCCTTTGAATGTAAGTAAATATTAAATGCATGCATTATATGTAATTGGCTTCTCACCAATTCAGCTCTTATTGAACTCTGTTAGAGACCTCTTAACAAAAGGGTCTGTAATCACATGTAATTATAATGGTTATCTCTCAAGAACCAGGGGAAAATGAAAGGTCTTTGATGAAGGGTTGTACTTTGTATTTTATAGTTGTTTTTCGATGAAAAGTTGGCATAGGGCCTCATATATTGTACTAGGAAATCTTTTCTCTTCTAACATTTATTAACCTCTCACCAAAAAGCTGAAGACAGTGCAATAAGCAACTATGACTTTCACTTAACTAGTAAAGCAAGTATCCATTTGATCAAAATGTATAATAACAGTCAGAGTTCAACATTTGACTTAATTTCATCAGTCACATCCAAAAAGTCTTCAACGCATCATCCACAAATGTACTTAAATTTTTTCTAACTAAAATTTAGTTAGCCTCAGACACTATCCACAATCAAATGTATGACTACAAAGTTAATTATTTAACAATAAATAACCTCTGGAATGGGAAACTGGAGCACAACAGACCAAGTCTTTGGCCCCAATTGTTTTATCTGAGTAATTCACACACATAATGATGATCTGAGACATCCACATGGAGGACTGAGAGGCTCACCTACAGCCCCGTATATGTAATTAAATCCACTAAACAAACACTCACTCACATTCTGAGTAAACAAAGCACATTACTTTTCACTAAAAATGACACTAAGAGAACAGTGTCTGTCATTGTAGGTTTACACATGTACACACAGAGAGTGAGTGAGAGAGCGAGAGCGAGAGAGAGAGAGAGAGAGAGAGAGAGAGAGAGAGAGAGAGAGAGAGAGAGAGAGGCTGGTCTTCTAGGAAAATGAAAGAAGACCAATTGGTTTAGGGAGTTGAGGCCACAGCAGGTGTTGTTCGGACATGAGTATGAGTTTGTCATGCTTTGTGGCAGCTAAATAATTAGAAGTGAAATGGAGTATGCAGGCTACCTGGGGGATGACTGCACTGGGATCAGAGTACAGGGCATATCCTGACATACTAATGATGCTGAGTGAAATCTTTACAGCAGCGTGTTTTCCCTGCAAGCTAGGTAGCTGTGGTTAGCTGCTTTAGGCCAAGTGTCTGAAGTTAGACGCTTCTGCCTTCTGCAGACACTAATCCATGGCTGTCTCTTCATGTTGCTAACCAGTGGACTTATTATTGTTCTCACATCCAATGGAGGATTGGATTCTCTTTTTTCTCTTTGAATTCTCTTTCAGTTTGTGGCCACTCCACTAGATTCAGAAGAAGCTACATTTGATTTATTTCACATAGCTGACTAGCTAGCTCACATTGATTTGTACACATTGTACACATGTACACATGATTTGTTTCACATTAAATGTGTTGCAGGTCAAATTGTGTGCCTTCATATTTCAATCTTAGAAGTCCCAAGTGAAGTAAAACAGACTCCAACAAATCCCAGTTCACTTATACTAAATGTCAACCCTTCAACTGACCAATCAAATAAATAGATCTAAAATTAAATGTTGTTATACTGTATGTGAATAAAAATTGCCAGTGTCTGTGAGAATGGAACAACAGATACATTAACCTTGTACAAGACATGAATGTGTCATGGCAACCTTTTTGTTCCATTTGACCTCGCTAATTCAATACTGAATGCTGAATATTGCATTAATAAAAATATAATATAATATAAAACTAATTCAGTTTTCAAAATTTGAGTGTTTACTTATGTTCCAGCACTAAATGAAATATCTCTTGCTCAAGATTGTCTTATCTTTTTCCTCTGCATAGTTTTCTGTGTATACTAAGATTAAATTTTCTCAGAACTTTCATTCATTCATCGTACAGTAAGTGCTTTTGCTGTAGAGGGGCACAGCGGATCCAGAGAATATCCTGGGAACACTGAGCAAGAGGCGGGACTATACCTTGGACCCCTCTCCATCAAAAGACACCACACACACACACACACACACACACACACACGCACACGCACACACACACACATATTTTATAAATATATACATTCCATTATATATATATATATATCTACACACACACACACACACACACACACTCATTAACACCTATAGTCGAAATATAAACTATAGAACACAGAATGTAACAAAAGTCCAATTTTGTATGAGTGGAAAGTTGAATTATTTCTGATATATATTTCATTGCATAAGATTTTTTGATGCTTTTAAAATAAATGAACAAAATTCTGTAGTGCAGTGCTTAACAGTATTTTTCTTTTATCAGAAAAATCGTTCATTTTATCCATTACTATATAAGTAACAATTTTTCTTTTTTATGTGTTACTAAGCACATTATCCATGCGCATAATAGACACAAATACCCAGATAAAACAGTTGACCTCAGAAGGATGTTTTATATATACATTGATGAAAGAAGAAAGGGAAGGAGAATAAAGACAGATCCAGGTTGTTGTGCCTGAGGTGGGTGTAGTGGTAGCATTAAGGTGTGAGGCAGCTGTTTGCACATGCACAGGGTTCTCACTACCAAGCTGGTTTCCTCAGGGGTTTCTGAGTAGGAAGAAAAAAGAAATGAAAATTAATACACAAATTAGACACACTAGATCCATCTTTTTTTTCTAGGCAGCAGTGTTTTTATCCCACATCCATCAGCTGCCAGCTGGAATCGTTTGAAGTGATCAGTTGTTTCCAACCATGGGTGATTGGACTTGGTCATGCTTTGGGAACAATTCGGCATCATTTTTGCTTTTGGGTCTTTTGCCGTGTTGGGGATATTGTATGTAGGTTACGTTAGGAAGCAGTAGCTCATAGGTCAATGCTCATTGCTTGCAATGATATACAAAGAGCACAACCATGTCTAGAAATGCAGGAAAATGTCATTCTTCACATATTACGCTAATTTACTAATTTATGTATTAGCTTGAAAAATGAATCCACCTTTATCTAGGACCCTAAGTAGTTGGTTGCCTCAGAGAAGCACCATCTCACAATGGTAATAAATCACAGAGAAAATAAAATTACTTAATCAGGGAGTACAGAAATAACAAATTACAAAAAATGGGTTTCAAAATGGATTAAGGACTGCTAAGGATGTGATTTTAGGTCACTTTTGATTCGCTTGGACAAATCTGTAGGAAACTCAAGATTCCAAACGAAAATTAACATTTCCAAATAATGAAGATGGAATTTTATGAGACTATTTAATAAAACATGCTGGTGCTAGCATGTAAAATATAACACCAACACATGGGTTTTCTTTTAACTTTTCCTTCTTTTTCAGGTTGACTGTAATCAGTATCTGGGGAAACAATCTAACAGCCCTAACATGAAAATAGTTATGCATATCTAATCTAAACAATTTACATTAGAAATTGCCTCCTGTATTTCTGTATTACTGAATTTATTCCTTGCATAACTTTCCCAGAGGCAACAAAATGAAAAAACTTTGTTTTGTTTATTTATAGGAAGCAAAACTTAGCAAACCATATTAAACACACTAATTGACATATTAATGTGCACATTTATTTTTATTATTATTTTTTTTTTAAATACGCTAAAAAGTGTTCAATGATCACACCATGAGTGTATTTAATAAAAGAATCTCCTACCTTCAAATGAGCCATGCCTTATCTTATTGGACTTATTGTTGAAGCATTTTGGTTTAATAATTTCAAGAAATTGATCAGTGGACATATTGATTGTATGAGATAATGAATCAATGAAAGCATAAATGTGTGTGGGTGTGTGTGTGTGAGAGAGAGAGAGAGAGAGAGAGAGAGAGAGAGAGAGAGAGAGAGAGAGAGAGAGAGAGAATGAAAACAAGAATGAGAATGAAAATGAGAACGAGAGACAAAGCAGCATTTTAAACATTTACTTTGCTTATATTGTGGCTAGGAATTATGACCATTAAATGACATTAGGTGGTAATTAGGCTGCTTTGGCCAGAGGCCGTTCTCATATTTTATGTGTAATATAATCAACTGGTCGTGTTTCACTATAATAAATCATAAACTCTCCTTATTATTTTTCTTTTCTTTTCGCCTACACAGCTGCGCCCAACAATTGCCAGAGTCTTACAATGTACATACTAATGCTCTATCACTAACCACAAAAAGCAGTAGAACTACGAAGAAGCGAAAGAACTGGATGAAGCTGGAAGTGTATGACAGGTTCTGTGTCAGTGCTAGTGCCTTAGTCTTGCCAGTACCTATTAAAAGGACACACATTAAATCATGAAGTCTTGCATGACTAACACATCAGAAGGTACACTTTAGTTAATTAAAGCTCAAGGCTGATAATTGTACTAATTGCACTAATTTTGTCTTGGTGACTGTGGAAGGTAGAACTGAATGATTGGTCAGGAAGTCTGAATAGGGCCAAGTGGCACAAAAACACAAGAACAGGAAATGAGAAACAGACCATTATGACAGAATTGTGAAAAGATTACTGTTGGGCCAGGCATAATAAAAAGTGAATTTTTTCCCTGTGGTAGGTTGGTAAGGGTTCTATAACAGTTGCTCTTATCCGTCCAATCACAGCTTATTGGTTAAAGCTTGATATTTAGTTGAAGGTTGTGAGTTTGAATCACACACATCCACATTAAGACTTATGCTTACTTGAATCCAAGCAGGTATTAACTGGTAAGAGATCATTTGTAAATATTCATGGAATATTTGTGATGTAGGTAAGTTTATGTTTAAGTTCTACTTATTTTCATGGCAAGGATATTTGATTGGAGAGAGCTGCATTAATCTCCATATAGGTCCATGTAGGGCCATCTTAGCTGCTCAGGTGGGGGTCTTTTTTCTCTCAAACAGCAAAAGGATTATCTGGGAAGGGGCCTGGAGCAAGACCTACATTTTGTGGTCTCTTTTTTTTGCTTTACCCTGTTGGACTAATCCTTTGTGGAGTAGATTTTAACTTAGATACTAGTAATAGTACATGAAACCAATGTGTGAAAAAGAAGGCGATTGTTGGTAAGACTGAATTTTTGTCCATTGAGGTGTGATTTTTTATTTTTTATTTTTTTGGCTTGGCCTGTTTCCTGTTTGCATTCCGGGTTCATTGGATGCCATACAGTAATTACATTTGTTTCCTTTATTTCTTGGTTTATTTGTAATGGTGAGATATATTTGGGCTTCTGGGGTCTGAGGAATAGATTGATGTTTCCTTATCACATTTATTTTTTGTACTGATTACCATTAGAATTGGAAACGCTTTCAGTGTTATATATTTAATTAGTGTATTTGCACTGTATAAATTTGCACAGAACCCTAGTTGTCATAATTGTAGCCTTGGTATAGATTACAACAGAACTGCCTGAAACTTAACTCTCAAACTCACTCACCCACTCACTCACTCACTCACTCACTCACTCATTTTCTACCGCTTATCCGAACTATCTCAGGTCACGGGGAGCCTGTGCCTATCTCAGGCGTCTTCGGGCATCAAGGCAGGATACACCCTGGACGTGCCAACCCATTGCAGGGCACACACACACTCTCATTCACTCACGCAATCACACACTGCGGACAATTTTCCAGAGATGCCAATCAACCTACCACGCATGTCTTTGGACCGGGGGAGGAAACCCCCGAGGCACAGGGAGAACATGCAAACTCCACACACACAAGGACTCAAACCCCCGACCCTGGTGGTGTGAGGCGAACGTGCTAACCACTAAGCCACCATGCCCCCTATAACTCTCAAACCTGCATTGTATCTTTCTCAGTTATGTTGCTTTAAATGAAATTGTATGCAAAATGATATAAATTCAATTAAAGCATTTCTATTAAACAAACAAAAAAAATTCAAATGTGTATAGTCTTGCCACTGTGGGGCATTTTACAGAGAGTCCATTTTTAGAAATTTAAACTAGCATTCATGGGGTGCTGTACCACTTTCTACAGAAGCTGCTCTCATGCTGGGGAAATGCAAATACAATGAGATACAATGCTGTTACTGCTACAGTGATGGAGGGCAATTTACTGAGCAATTTGAAATACAATTGATTCCACAGCCTTGATTGAGCACCACTTGGAACACTGTATTGATATGTTTCAAAGTAAGATCTGACTTTTTAAATGACAGAAAGTAGTGACACTTTCTGTGCCATCACTAAAATACAAAGACTAATCCTGGCATAGTGTGTGTGCTTGCTTGGTTAGTTCATGAGCAACTGCTATTACTTTCTATATTATATTGTACCCAATTGACTACTCTGTCCACAGGAGTCACAAAATATTTCTGTCTTTGTTAATACAAACCTTGTCCAAACCTCATCACATTAGGCAGTTTTATTATAGTTTTCTCCCTGCTAGGCAGTAGTACTCTCTAAGAATCCAATCATAATGTCTGGGCTTTATTTTGCAATATGATAGTGGCCTGTCACCTTATATTATACTGATTTGAGCTTCTGGGATTCTCAGCCCACAGACCTCGGTTGGAAACGGACTGTCTACCACAACATTACAGTACTGTGTGTTTAATTATCTGTGTGCGTGTGTATGTGCGTGTGCACACACACATTTGCGTGGTGTGCACATATGTGCATGTGCTTAAGCTAATATTGCTACCAAAATCCCTGGGCACAGTTGTGTTCACACTTACTGTCAACAACTGTTTGTCTTGAACAGAT
The DNA here is from genome assembly GCF_030014155.1 of Tachysurus vachellii. Lineage (NCBI taxonomy): Eukaryota > Metazoa > Chordata > Actinopteri > Siluriformes > Bagridae > Tachysurus > Tachysurus vachellii. The sequence goes on along the minus strand of NC_083461.1, from coordinate 10,845,497 downwards.
GTGAAAATTGTGAAGCTAATTCTAATGTCAAATCAATGCTGAATTTTTGACCTACTTGTCAGACCCTCATATGAGTCAGTTGGTTTGATGTGGCATCAATCTGGCAGCAATTTTCCAGCACCAAATGGCCATAAAGTGCTCCACATAATGCCTTGGTGCTATGAAAGCATAGTATTATGCACTACTCAAAACGTTCGAATGTCACTAGCCCATATCTCAAGTCTGGCTTTCACTCTCAAATCTCCACCCTCTAATTGTCATCAATGCTTACCAGAGAATGCAGAGTATTGCAGTTCCCCTCTGTACCACCTCCTAACCATTTTTTATTTTTTTTTTGAGTTATGTTTGAAAACCCTTTTGCATGAAGCAATAGAGGTAAACATTTAAAGAAACATTTAATGAAACATTTAAAGAATTGTTTATTGGAAGCAGGAAATTATTACGCAACAACGACGAAACAAACTGAAGCCTTTGCTCAAAAGCAGAAAAATACACTTTTTTGACCTTGTGTATTAGCTGGAAACCACAGAGGGTTCAGAAATAACACTGCAGCATAAGATGTTGAATGTCGGGTTTTGAAAAGCTGGCCTTCACTACATACAGTAGTGTTCATAATCAATGGCACATAAAAATATAATGTAAAGCAAAAAAGATGTTTTCAAAATAAATTAAATTAAGCATTATATACATGAAAATATCTACAAAGAGCAGTAAACAGAACTTTTATAAAAATGAATATTAGGCCATGACAGCCCTTTAAAATACATCAGTAGTCTCTGGTCTATTTTGTGCAGTTTAATAACTGGTTGGTCAATTTTTCTAAGCATCTTGGAGAAACTGCCTCTGGAGACATTGACTGTCAGACTTGCTGCATATTTTTCATGCAATACCTGAAAGCCAGCATTCATTTATTTAGTCTGAAAAGTGGTTTCATATTCTAACATGTTTTGTGTTACATTTCATTTTAGTTGAAAAAGTAATGTTTGGAAATATTTTTTTTTTACTGATGTAGTAATGAATCAGTAAATATAAACAAAATGAGTATGAAAAACATTGGCACAGGCATTTGTAAAGTGATGTACATGATGTAATATTTCTATCACAAAATGTCATTAAGAAGAAAATGTTATGGGGGGAAAAAGTCTGTTAATGCAGAATTTACTTTCCATTAAATTTTGGAGCATGGCTTTGGAGATTTATGCTCATTCAGCCACAAGAGCATTAGTGGGGTAAGGCTCTAATGTTAGGCGAAGAGACCTGGGGTGCAGACAGTGTTCCAGTTCATCCCATAGGTGTTCAATGAGGTTGAGGTCAGGGCTCTGTGCAGGACACATGAGTTCTTCCAGTCTAAACTGAGTTCTTGAGTTCTTTTAGTTCAAATCATGTCTTCATGGAACTCTCTTTGTGCACAAGGGTATTGTCATGCTGGATCAAGTTTGGGCCACTTGGTTTCAGTATCAGAATCACATAAGTCTGACAGTCAGGGGTCCACAAATGCTTGGCATGATCTGATTAAAATCCATGTTAAAAAGGAAGATCAGTACAGATTCCTGTACTTGAGTAAAAAAAAGAACAGATAATATGCTGGGGTGGTGCAAAGAAACTATAAGGCTTATATCAACACAATTTAATTACATTTGAAATGTTTGACAGCTACATCTCTACACAAGCATATCTATTCAAACCTTTCAGAAAATATAGTCTATATTTGGTTTTTTATTTTGTTCATGATTTTAGATCATAAGAGCTTATGTGTTGCTGAGCCTTCACCTTAATCCATATAAAGTTGGTGGATGAGGAACAGGAGGGTTTAATAAACTCGTAAAATTAACCCCTTAATCCATATAGACAACTTATAAAGACATTGTATGCTTCCATCATGTGCTTTATTCTAAATAAAAATTCATATTAACATTATTAGTAAAAAGCTGGCATCATGAAGGTAAAAAATCATTTCAAATGCAATATATGTTCTGCTGTTAAAATGTATTAACTAGACACAAACCATCTATTTATATAAAGCATTGATTAAGTCTGGAATGTAGAACTATATGTGCCTTTGAAATTGTGTTTTTAACTGAGGGCAAGTCTTCATATATTTGGTCATAATGAGGAATAAGAAAACACATTTTAATCCAAAGCTTTAATAGGAGACTGTCACAATCTAGCTATGACCAAAGAGGACAGAAAACCAATTTCTAAATGAAATTATTTCTTTTCAATTAGGTGCCCAAAGCTTCTTCAACACAGTTCATTTGAACCTAAATTATTTTGTTCCCAATATCCTTGGTTTGATAAGAAATTGATTTGAAAGTTTGACCTGAGCCTGGTATCTCCACAGGAAAACAGAACCCATTAAAGACCTTGTCAGGGCTGTTTCATGATGACCCCCTGCAGCTAGCTATCTTTGAGTTTAATATTAAAACATCTAAGTAGGACAACAAACCAAATGCTTATGTGATATTGATTTTGATTAACTGTTTTTAGAAAACAGTTATTTTTTTCTTCCCATACTCATTCAGATAAATGCAAAGATTCCAAGTGGCACATAGCATCAGTGAAGTGGACAAGTACAATGTCTTTAAGCTTTAGCTTGCATGAGACACAATTGTTTTACTGCTACAAAAGAAAGAACCAGTAGGACTTTGTCAGATTAGTTGTTTGTTTGTCAGTCCTGAAGCGTCTGAACAATATTGTAGATGTGTTTTCTCATCTCTCTCTCTCTCTCTCTCGCTCGCTCGCTCTCTCTCTCTCTCTCGATTCTGTAAATATTTTGTCTGTTATTAAAATGTGTCCTGAGTTGTGTGAATGCTGGTAAAATTTGATGATTCCACATATGTTGTTTATGTGATGATGAAATATGCTATGATTCTAATTATAATGGAAATATTTTTTCATTGTTGCGTTTTTTTTTTTTTTTGTTTGTGGGCAAGGACATGCTTCTGTTCAGTTTCAATTCATAAAATGTCGGCTATCTATTTTACACAATATTAAATAAATGAAGTATTGTGTATGTTTGTGTGTAAGATGTTGATTTAATGGGTTAGTCAGAAGCACAAGCAATAATTCATGGTTGTTGATTTTAATACCTTTCTCACGTTTGTTTAATCAACTGTCAAACTTTTAGTAGTATATTAATTTAAATACAGACTACATCATGTGAAAAATTAAAAGAAAAAAAACTATGGATCTAATTATAAGTAAATGCACATTTGTACACCCACAGGACATGATAAAATAATACCATGTATTGCAGCTTATTTATTGGAATATTAATTATGTTTTAATGCAATTAATAGAGCTTCAGGATCTTTTTTGTCAGAATGATTTACCATCAGTTGGGAGGCTGATCACTATTTACATGAAAATGAATAGGTCAGTCTAATTAGGATGGAGAAATTAAACTATTCCTGTTTTCAGTTGAAATAATTTCTGTGCTGACTGTATTGTAGTGATACAAAAATATGGTTGACCTTGAGAATCGCCCAGCATCACTTTGCTTTTTTCAGATATTATCCCTGTAAAACACATTTGTCTGATTCTCTGCTGATGTAGAGGGACAAGAAGATTGAGTAAAAATAAATGTACATTTGACCTTTTTTTTTTGCTTGTTTGTTTTTTTCTAATCTTAGCTTATGCCGATGGTTTACCTCTTGTAAAATGTATTTTCTGTTCAGTAATAACCTTTTCTGTTCAGTAATAACACTACAAGAATACAGATAGTGCTGAGCCATCAATAGCTGTCCGATGCATTAAAACCCCCACTTAATATGAGCATGTTTTGCAGTATGCAAGACTCTCTGATAGAATTCTTAATGATCTGAATAAAATCCATGTTAAAAAGGAAGATAAGTACAGATTCCTGTACATCTGAGTAAAAAAGAACAGATAATAAGTATGGGTGGGGCAAAGAAACTATAAGGCTTATATCAACACAATTTAATTACATTTTGTATGTTTGACAGCTAATCCCATCTCTACACAAGCATATCTATTCAAACCTTTCAGAAAATATAGTCTATATTTGGTTTTTTATTTTGTTCATGATTTTAGTTCATAAGAGCTTATGGGTAGCTGAGCCTTCACCTTAATCCATATAAAGTTGGTGGATGAGGAACAAGAGGGTTTAATAAACTCGTAAAATTAACCCCTTACACTCAAGGCTTATTTTTCAGTCATTTGTCATAGTACAGTAACAGCAAGGTCTTTTGTGGTTGAGAGAAAAACAAATATGGGAAGAAAGTTTAACACTTGTATTTATACAGTATGTAGATGTGTTAAATGGCCTAGCACTTTGCACACTTTGTATCAGACCATCCAATTTTCAGTCAAGCAAAAATATCGGATCCATGTGACTGACAGGTGTATCTTGTTACTCTGGTTTCTATTAGATTATTTGTTTAAACAATAAATACCTTTGAAAATGTACTCCTCTTTTTCGTTCAGTTTCACATGTGAAGACTGCATTTGTCGTTAAAAAGGATAAGCCAACATGAGGATCAGAGAGCCGATTATTGGAAAGAAGCAAGCCATTTTGGAGCTGAGAAAAGAGAGAAAATCAATCGGAGGCACTGCACAAACATTGGGTATAGCCACTCCAAAAATTTGGAAGTTCCTGCGAAAGAAAAAAAAAAAGTGCTGCTGTACTGAGCAACAGACACCGAACAGGATGGGCAAAAAAAAAATTCCAGCTGAAAGAAACATTGTGAGAGCTGTGAAGAAAAACCCAAAAACAGTCAGTGATATCACAAATAACCTCCACAGCGCAGGGGTGAAAGTATCACAATCCACTATTCGAAGAAGACTTTGAGAGCAGAAATATAAAGGCCATAGCACAAGATGCAAACCACTCATCAGCAGTAAGAAACAGAAGGCCAGATTAAAATACAAAAAGAAATACAGAGATAAGCCACAAAAGTTCTGGAACCAAGATGGTGATGGAATGCAAAGGCCAAAGTCTGGAGAAAGAAAGGATCTGTTAATAATCCCTCAAAGTAAACAACTAAATCAGGCTGCAGTAAAATCCTGAAAAGGCATCACGAAAGGGAAAAGAAAAACAATTTGGTAATTTTGGTGGTCAGTGAGTTGCAGGCTTCATGTAGTTATTGCAAGTAAGGGATATGCAAACAAATGGTAAGTGTTATTTACTTTAATTTACTCTAAGATGTATCTGTTCCTATACTTTTGGTTACCTAAAAATTGAGTGGTCTGATACAAAAGGTTCAATGTTTTGTTTATCACACATGTAAATACCAAAAAGGAAATGCCTAAACTCTCAACTCATAGCACTAAATATCTTTAGTGTACATCACAAATAAATGAATTGCAGTAAGGTTTGGAGAGGACTGTACTATACAGTATAGCAGTAAGATTCTCATATTGGTGCTACTGTAGGTGCATTCAAAAGCTAACTTTTTTTAATGCACTTGTAAAACTATAATTTTATAGTAACCAGTCACAGAGACCATGGCAGGTACTCCATATAATCTGTCAAAAAAAAAATCTGTCTCCAGTGTCCAGTGCAACTGAATTCATCATCTGAAATTTCACTCCAGCAAGGAGGAACAAATGTGCTCTAGGAGTTGTGGGATAGCGACTGGTGAGAGCTTAAGTTCTGGCACAATAAGAAAAGATGTACTGATGTCAACCAGAAAGCCACGTAGCGTTGACTAGTCAGAAAAAAAATGTCCTTCCATTGTCTGTACACACTTGCATCTGCTCATGGAGGTAAGTAATTCTGGATCCACTGATGGAACTTTAACAGGTTAATGGAAGAAGGCACAATTTTGCCAAAATGACTATACCCACTACCAGCCAAAGCACTAAGTGAACGGAAATGCAGTCCACAGTTATACTTCAGTGTCTTTGTCATATTGGTGACTGCAGACTCTCAGGAAAAGTGGGGCCAACGAGGGTCCTGCTTAATGAGGCTTCACCTAAACGAAGTAATGAGCCCCACCTGGGCTCTTTAGTGTGCAGGATAGATGAGTTCACCTTTCATTGACGCACAAAATGCTATTAACCCGAAAAAAGTATAGCCCTGTCCTCAGACTTTACTTGGACAAAATGTCTATGCACTCATGATTTTAGTAAGAATATAACAGTTGGTGTATTTGTAATATGTACCACAAGGTTTTACAGGTTAAGCAACTGTTGCAATGATAAAAATTACTGACCTACACTGATTTACATGATCTATTATTCATTGACTTATTTAATCTTTTTTTCACCTGGGCCTTTGTTGATTGAAATGTTAATTATTGGGACAGCAGATTGAAAATGAATAATTGAAGAATATATTAAGGCAAACATTGGGATTTTTTTTAAATCCACTGTGACTCTGATGAAAATCAGCGTAAATTGGTAGTTAATTGAAGCTTAGTGAAGGGCTCTTGTTTAATTGTGTTTCATCACTGTTTAAGTGACTTATTGACTCCACAGTGATATGCAAATTAGGATGGAAGAGTACAGTATTAATTGAAAGGTGCCTGTAGGTGGGAAAGTACAAAAATCGCTAGAATTACACTGAGGTGTAACTTACAGCTGTCAATCAAAAGTTCAACAAATTAATACAATGATCAGTGTTCACAGCAAGTAGCAAACAGTTCCCTAATCTGTTCCGAGAGTGAGGAGAAAGATGTCACAGTTCATTACATCACATATCTGTCATTTTTGCTGTTTCTCTCTATTGTCGGGTCCAGACATGTGTTTTTCTTCCGAGTGATGGTATACGTGGCACTTTCCATGAGGTGTCCCTGCAGGGACATATGGCGTTCCTGAGGGTAGTCAAACTGACATATTGGATGGGGATAGATTTGTTTTTCTACTCATGCTGTACAGTGACAGATGTGTATGTCAATCTGGCCTCTGACTCCCATCATCCAGCCCTAACCTCCTCAGGACCTGAAGTAAAGCTCATAAATAACATATTTATTAAAGACGACCAACAAATATCTTTTCACATTTTTAATACATGTGCTAGTTTATGTGATAATCACACTTTTGCATTTTCAGATATTTTGTGAATTAATAAATAATTAAATATTATATTTAATCATTGCATAACGTATAATTACTTATTATGACCTGTTTTTTATAACAGTGTCTTGCTATTATACACATTATAGTAGCTTTCTGTAATACTGATACAGATCATAAAAATAATGTAAATGAAATAAGTATACTACTCCTTTTTCCAACTGCACACAAATCACAATCTTCTTTCTGTGCTGCAGTGTGTCAGAGCACAGCAAGCTGCTGATAAAACTCAACCCGAATCCTCCACAGGTAAACATGACCGTGATGTATGAGCTCCATCTCAGATACTTATGACTTGTTCCCACATAATGATAAATTACTCCCTCAAGATCCACTGACATTGTGGTGGTGTCAGATGTGACAGTGAAAAAGGCTAGGTATGAAGGGGAAAAAAAAAGTTTGATTTAGATGTGAAACACGAGACAAAAAAAAGTCTATACTGGATAGTGTGGGCACACACTCCTTCTCTGCTAGCAATTCAATTCTTTCCGCACAAGATAAAAATATACTATATTACAATGTTATGGTGACGGCCAGAAATTTTAGATTCGCAGAATTATCTTCAGAGGTTAGAAAAAGTACAGTTTGTCTCTTATAACTGAGCAGTTTCATATAAAATATAATGTAACTATTGAGGATTATACAGTATCTTATTATAACACAATTAAATACACAACATACTTAAATACACAAGTTCTGTATATGACATAACACTGTTTTCTCATGAAAAACTTTGCCATGAGGGAACTCTAACCTTTTCTAAAGAGTTAACATGGTTGAAAAACTTGCATTTATATAGAGAGACCTTGAAATAGTGCAAATTAATTCAATTTAATTTGTATAGCACTTTTTAACAATGGAGGTTGTCACAAAGTGGCTTTACAGAAATACATGTATTTGTGTTATAAATTAAATGTAACCCTAACAAGGAAGCCAGAGTTGACATTGACAAGGAAACTCCTTGAGACAATATGAGAAAGAACCAGACTCAAAAGGGAACCCAGCTTCATCTGGGTAATAGCTGGCATTTATAATTCCCTTATATTACTGTGTACGATATGGTTACTGTGTACTATTATAGTTTTAACCTGAAATCTATTTTTTAAGTTCTCAACTGTTCACTGATTGAGACCTGAGTGCAAAGCAATCACAGAAACTGTAGTACAAAACAATCGTAGCAAAACTGTTCGTATCACTTGCAGTAAAAAACGTTGTCAGTGTTTTTAAGTGATTCCACCCACAGTAGTCTCATTCACCTTTAGGCTGTCCATGTCTGGCCATCCTCAGATTCGGTAAGTAATTTCTAATTGATGAGATCACCAACCTGACTTTGTTCAATAGTAGTATTTTATCAGTGCAGAATTTGATTGGAAGCCAGTGCAGTGTGGATAAAATAGGGTTGATGTGTTCATAACTTCTCTTTCTAGTAAGGAGCTTGTTTATATACCTACTGGAACATCCAAAAAAAATAAGGAATTACAATAATCCGACCTAGAGGTAAAAAAGCATGAACTAGTTTTTCTGCATCATGTAGTGACATTATATTTCTTATTGTAGCAATATTCTGGGATGAAAGAAACCTATCCTAGTAATATTATCCACATGAATTTCAAATGAAAGACTGGAGTCAATAATCACACCAAGGTCTTTTAGAAGTGCACAATGAAACAGAAAGGCCATACAAAGGGCCTAGTTTTAGCTGCATGATCATAATTAGGCTAATAACATTGACTGTCTGTTGTCCTTTACATATTCCTCAATCTTATCATGCTGGTGACTCGCTTTTTTGAAACATATAACTGTGTGTCATCAGCATAACAGTGGGAGCGAGCATTATGTTTGCAAAAACAATTTTACCCAGAGAAAGCATAAATAAGAGACAAAATTTAGCCTAAAACAGAACTTTGCAGAACACCAAACTGCAAAGACCAACGGTTTCACAAACGGTTAAATGAGACCTTTAAGAACTCCAACGCATGTTTCTAGTCCGTCAAAGAGAATGGTATGATCCATAAATAATCGATCAATGTATAATAGTATTAGCAAAAGCTGCACTAAGGTCAAGCAACACTTTACCACTTTAACCAGTGCTGTCTCTGTGCTATGATGAGGTCTAAATTCTAACAGATCTATTTCATGAATGCTACTATGTAAGTATGAACATGATATTGGCTTAAAGTTAGACAGCTGACAGGAGGTGAGGTCAGATTTTTTCAGTAGGGGTTTGATAACTTCTGTAAAAGATTCAAGTACATAGCCAGTTCTACGGGTCTAAGTGATTATTAGAAGAGGTCTGATACCTTCTGGTGTTATCTGTTTAAAGAAACATGTAGGTGATCTAGTATACAAGTTGATGTTGAGGAAATTAGTTAAATTAGTTCGGTCTCTCAATATGGAATTAACCATTCTTATCATTATGCCGATATAGCTATACTGATATCTGCTGGGGTAGTTATCATATTGCTTTTAAATTCATTCATTCATTCGTTCATCTTCTACCGCTTATCCGAACTACCTCGGGTCACGGGGAGCCTGTGCCTATCTCAGGTATCATTGGGCATCAAGGCAGGATACACCCTGGACGGAGTGCCAACCCATCGCAGGGCACACACACACTCTCATTCACTCACGCAATCACACACTACGGACAATTTTCCAGAGATGCCAATCAACCTACCATGCATGTCTTTGGACCGGGGAGGAAACTGAAGTACCCAGAGGAAACCCCCGAGGCACGGGGAGAACATGCAAACTCCACACACACAAGGTGGAGGCGGGAATCGAACCCCGACCCTGGAGGTGTGAGGCAAACGTGCTAACCACTAAGCCACCGTGCCCCCCTGCTTTAAATTAAAAGTCAGAATTTTTATCTGTTATTTTCAATTTTACAGTTTTTCATATCATTACAGCTGCATATTAATGGCATGCATGTTTATATGGTTGTCTAATTCCTAGTTAATTTTAGTACAATATTAAATATGAGAATATAAGATTTTTTGTAATCTTCCATTAGGATGCAGAGATACATTTATCTAGCAGCACAAAAAGATTTTCAGTGGTCTCTCTCAAGAGGCTCTGCTTCCATGCTCTTTGAAATACAACCATTTAAGTTTGATGGCAGTTAAGTTCAAATTTTCAAGTGGTCTGTATTAAGGTGCATGTGGGATTGTTATACTGGAGTGCTATTTTTTTCTCTCTTTCTCTCTATTTTTCTTTGAAATGGAGCTGCAATGTCTAAAGTACATATATGCTCCAGAAAATTAGATTTTATGAAATGTTGCATTTGCTGAAAATGATGGATCTTCATTAATAATGAACACCTTAATGAAAGAAATACATTACAACTGCCTATTTTACGAATTTTTCCATAAATTAGAGAATGGTCTTTTAGGGAATGATTTTGTGAACTTCTGTGGTGACCCTGCACAGCACACATCACACAAAAAGAAGCAACTGTTGATAGTCAGACAACGAAATTGAAAGACATTTTATAAATAAACATTTTTAAATGTCATTGGAGGGGCACGGTGGCTTAGTGGTTAGCACGTTCGCCTCACACCTCCAGGGTTGGGGGTTCGATTCCCGCCTTGTGTGTGTGGAGTTTGCATGTTATCCCCGTGCCTCGGGGATTTCCTCCGGGTACTCCGGTTTCCTCCCCCAGTCCAAAGACATGCATGGTAGGTTGATTGGCATCTCTGGAAAATTGTCCGTAGTGTGTGATTGTGTGAGTGAATGAGAGTGTGTGTGCCCTGCGATAGGTTGGCACTCCGTCCAGGGTGTATCCTGCCTTGATGCCCGATGACGCCTGAGATAGGCACAGGCTCCCCGTGACCCGAGGTAGTTCGGATAAGCGGTAGAAAATAAATGAATGAAATGTCATTGGCAAAAAATGATTTTCACAAAACAAAACTCAAAAAAAAAAAAAAAAGCTAAAAGAGTGTATGGGAACCTATAAACAAATGTGATGTCTGACAAGGCAAGGAAATACATTCTTACAGACACAACATTAAAAGCCTTTAACATTGACTAGATGGATGGATAGATAGAAAGAAAGAAAGAACACAAGTCATTACTTGAAGGTTTCTTACATTTCTTACATTCTCACTTGTCTTCCCACTGTAGAGTTAGTTGTGTTTGTGTGTTCCTTCTCGGTGTTCTCCAAAAACTTCATGACCTGTTCTGACGAGAAATGTTCTACAGCTATGGGATGTGGCTGAGCAACTTGTAGTAGCTAACAGACAGAAGAGCACATATACTATCACCCAGTAGACTATCACCAAGTCCCCAATCTTCTTGTTCTCTAGCAACTGCGGTTTACCCAAATATAAGCTTATAAAGTGCTCTCCAGCCACTTGGATACAATATCTGTAAAAGGTCTTTGGTGGTCAGACCTGTACATTTATTTATTGTCAAGAATTCATATGGCAGCTGTAGATGGGAAGAAGAGAGTAGATAGGAATGAGGCATATATCTAGTGACATAAAAACCTATTTTTGCTTTATGCAAGCTACCCTGTTAAAAAATCGTATGTAGCTGTATGCATGGCAGTACTGTCACTAAATTCAGCAGTTGCATAGCATTGTCAGGGAAAAATTTGTGTTTCTCCTGTACCAAGTAGGGTCATTATTTCATACCTGGATGGTCTGTTTTTCTCTAATAATATGCTATCACAGGCAGGCCACATGGGTGGCACTAGGTGACATCTGCCATCCTTGAAATAAGCCATAGCACCACAAGTGTCTCACCAACCTGACCTCAAATTTCTCAGAGACCTATTACTCCTTTACAAGGCATTCAGAGTTAATGAATCACTGCTATTAAAAAAAAATAATGAATAAAAGAGAATATGCTGTGTACAATCCATTTCAAATTTAAAATCAAAGCTACACAAATAAAGATCTATTATTTCTAAACTGTGGAAAGAGTTCAATTAAATGTCTCATGCCCTGATCATATCTAATTCAAAATCATTTTAAATTATCATTGTTGTGCTGTTGGTAGTTTAATCCAGTACAGTGTGTTCTATGTAAAGTTGCTCTATGAATGCACATGAACAGAATGCTCTGTATGTAATCACAAATACATGGATACCAGTCTATCACAAAACTTTATGTGGTTTTCCCCAAACTGTGGACACAAAAGTTGAAGCACATAATTGTATAGAATGTTTTTTTTTATGCTGAAACTTTACAGCTTCCCCTCTCTGGAACTAAAGCCCTATTCGGACGGGACTAGTTTTCCAAACGACGTTTGAGTTAGAATTTTTTTCAGCCGACGTCTGTCATTTCATGTATGGATTCGGACGGAACTAACATCTCTGTGTTTATTACGGAGGTAGGAGTGTCTGTGTTTTACATGTGGGCATTGCACAAGACCACATGTCCAGGCTGCGTGGATTGCGTATGGTCATATTTTTATATAGAACTTCTTATAAACTCACTGGAATAAATACCTTTTTATATAATTTTCACGTTATGTAATTAACTATAGAAATGAAAGTACTCTTACCTGAAACTGATATTACAGTAGCCAGTCTTAACAATTTACGTGATTTGGCTCTTCTTGTTGATTTCATTTTTTTATTTCTTCGCAGGGTAGCAAACACATTTACATCCATTATTGGTGTGCAGAAAGCAGAAACTTGAATACCGGTGCGCTAGGGTTAATACGGTAGTTCACGTTGACAAAAACAGACAAGAAAACGCATTTTGGAAAAAACATTTTCAGCAATCACAGACATTCGCATTCAGACGGGATTAGATTTCTCAGAGGAGCGCTGATTTTGCTGAAAAACAGTAGGTAATTTGCTCTGGAATTTTTACACAGGTCGTGTGAGAAAAAGACAGACATGGCAGATTCGGACGGGATTAAAATCACAAAGTACGTCTGTGAAACTGAAATTTCTCTAACGACCCCCTGTAAAACTAGTCCCGTCCGAATAGGGCTTATGAGGCCCAAATCTGTTCAAGCATGACAATGCGTCTGTGCACAAAGCAAGGTCCAAGGCCCATCGCCTTTGGGATGAACTGGAACCCAGACTGCACAACAGGCCTCTTTACCTGACAGCAGTGCCCAAACTTACTAATGCTCTTGTGGCTGAATAGGCAAATCCCTTCAACCATGCTCCAATATGTTAAACCTTCACAGAATAAAGGGGGACTAAATCTGCAATGTGATGTGCAAAAACACATACAACCGAAGGGGTCAGGAGTCCACAGATTTTTGACCATTTAGTGTAATTTAATAATGCTGTAATGTGACCATGTATTGTGAACCAATGAACATATAAAATATCCTAATGAACAGGGCATGCCACACCTTACTGGCAATGAGAAGGTGTAGTGTGTTTTTATATTTGACCACACAGCAGCATTAGTACAACCAGCTCCACTTGATAGGTTCTATCATCTCCAATGGTGATACAGAATCATTACACGCTTTTGTTTTTAACCTTGAATGATCAACATTTGAGAATAGGTTAAATTTTTTTAATGGTTGATTAAAATACAGGTTGGTCAAGTAATTAGCAATTTAAAGAGTGAAATAATTAATTGTTTTAGAAGAAGAATATTGTGAACAAATGCATGCAAGTCCGTTACAAACAGTGCAGGACAATACACTCTGTAATACTGATATGGCAGTAGATGTGTTGCAAACAAACAAAATAATGAAAAAAAATGTAATGAGCAATAGCTATTTAAAACTAAAGTATGTGCAAATGGCATAGAAGTAGTAATTTTATAGCTTAAAGGGGTAACAGCATGTGCATTACTGTTATACCAGGCATGATTATTCCACTCCTGATTGCATGAATGACAAATGTATTGCACACTCCTGATTGAATGGATAACAAAATTGCCACAGTTCCAGTTCTGCATGAATAACAATACTGAAAAAAATCCAGAGTTAAAAAATAAAAACACAAAACAAGTGTGTATGAGTGGGACCCAGCAGCTTGACTGCTTAAAAATGAGTGTGTGTAGGAGTTGAACCCAGCAGCTTCACGGTTTAGAAATCAGCATGTGTAAGTGGGAACCACAAGCTTCACGGTTTAGAAACCAGTGTGTGAGTTAGAACCAGCAGCTTCACAGCTCTGGGGTAAAAGCTCTCACTCAGTCTCGTTGTGTGTCCGATAGCAGACGGTAGAAGAATAAACAGGTGGTGGGTGGGGTGCGTGGGGTCCCCAGGCTCTCCTCAGTATCACTAGGGACCCCACGCACCCTAGCCACCACCTGCTGTAGAGCCTTGTCATACCAGACTGTAACGCAGCTGATCAATATGTTCTTCATGTTTACGTCAAGAAAAATTGTTAAAGATTCTGCAAGTGTATGTTGATCTTCAGAAGTTTGGAATTATGTGCGCTTGGAAGATGTCAACAGCTGTCCCACACTTGGAGAGAGGTTTGTGGTTCCTACTCAGCTTGATGACGTAAACAGTGACTGGCTTAGTCTTTGTCGATGACTGCAGATTGCACTAGTCAATGATGCTGCAGATATGATGCAGATTGCACTAGTTAAAAAAATCCCAGTAGTTGTTATCAGTAAGTTGTACTTATAAATAAGGAATTAGTTATCACTGATTAAACTTTCCATATGTTATTCAGAAGTGGTAAAAGGCATAAAAGTTTGAAATTTAAGTTATCAAACTCAATTTTTAAATTATCCATTTGCATACAGATTCAGTGGATTATGGAAACCTATACTGGGAACAGCAATAATTCAAAACTGGTAGTAGGTGTGTGACTGTGATTTATGTTGGAAGTGGGTTTTGTTTTTGGTAAGAAAGATTAGAAAATAAAAAACAAAAGAATTTTGCTTAATTCTAATTTACTTTTTTTTTGTAGGTGAGTTGGTCCCATAAACGAGTGATTTTCTGTTTGTTTTTTGGGACTTGATCCATTCTGAACTTTTTCTTGCTTCTAGTATTCTACAGTATACATACCTCACACTATCACAATATATCACTTTTAACTAACTTCTGGAGTTTGTGTGACTCATTCCTGCCAAGCTCTGGGGCATTATATTCATATTCCAGTCTATCTAATACATAACCCCTTGCTAACACTGTGCAGTCCAACCCTAGACTGGATTGTAACACATTCCTGTCTAAAAAAACTATTTTAGGGTGTGTAACAGTTTTAGGTTTATCACCTAAAGTAAGGGAAAGATTTAGTGGGAATTTGTATCTACAATTATTCAAAACTTTTCAGAGACATCTAAGATCTTAATTCAAAATTCTCTTTAACCATTTCAGGTTTTTACATAGAAAAATTAACATGAACAACATTGCAGCCTGAGCAATCCCGGACACTGTCACCTCTTCACCGAATTGTAAAAATATTAATCGTTAACCCTAAGATACCCTGACCTACCGTTGTGGCAATCATTATATCAGCTTGTCCTATTGCAGTTACAGTGTGCTGCTCTCCTCCAAGTGGAGTTTGATATTAATGATGCAAACGAGTGCAGTTTCTAGTTTCCTGTGACTGTGTTTTGGGAGTTGCAAGGAGAGCTGGGATGAAATGGGCCTCAGGGTGACAAAGCACAAGATGAGAGGAAAGAAACAGTGCACTGCAGCTGCACCAGAGCACTCATTACTCAAACAGTGTAGATTCAAGTGTTCCCTTCCCCAACCAAAACAGTTCAAACAGCCATCACTCAGCATAATCTCACCAAAAGTCACAGCTCTTTTATTGCATTCATGCAACCTACATGATTAATATCCCCAGGAATTCTACTTTTTTTCAAGACTCCCATTTTCTCTATATAAATATTTGTAAACTGTTTTTTTTTTTCTTCTATGAAATTCTCAAGCCAAATTACTCAACAGGCAGTGGCTGTATCTTTCCAGTGTATTATGCTGGTAATTGCTATTCTCATGAGGATGATCAGACAGCCTTTAAAGGAGCCAAATTAAGACTTTTTCAAGTGCCAGGTGGCTTTAACAATCATTAGACATAATTATTCATTCTGGAGACTACATGTATGGTAACACCCCCCCACCCAACATTTACACACATGCACGCGTGCACACACACGCACACACACACGCATGAAGCTGATGATCTGGGTACTTTGTGTGTGCATTTACTACACGAACTACACAACAATAGACTGTCACATGTGAGATGTGCATAACTGACAATTCTACTGCATCTTCCTAATCCCATACTAAAACTAAACATTCTTCAATACTTACCTTAAAAACATCTTTAGAATTTTAACTACACACACAAGTGTCCACATCCATCATCATGGATGCCAGTTAAACACAAACCAATCATATGTATTTGATTTAATTTCCGGGCTTATGAGCGCACCTGAATATAAGCCTCACCCACTGAATTTTAAAAAAATATTATTTTGAACATGTCTATAAGCCACAGGTGCCTACAAGTACATTAAAACAAATTAAAGGTAGGGTGTCTGATTTTTGAGAAATGTTTCAGAAAACTGAGTCGGAACAGCAAACAAAAAAATCAAAACAAACGTGTAGCCAATGAGCAGAAAGGGGTGGGACTTGTCAATATGCGGCGGAGAGAGTGTTCAGTGCGCATGTGTGACATTAGCAGAAAACGGTTTTAACATTGACAAGGAGGATAAAAACAAAGAAAAAAAGCGAAGAAACACTAAACGCTGTTAGCAAAACACGGTTGTATCTGCCTCTCTACATTACTACGATAGAAAAGAGGTGTTATTTGTGTAGTAACAGCGTTTATCTGTTAATCTGTGAATATGAGGCCAACTTCCCGCTCCTTCAAAAGCTGATCCTATATTAACACAGGTCCTACTTCTTGCCTTATCGTAAGCCTTTCTTCGCTTTCTTTCTTTGTTTTTATCCTCCATGTCAATGTTAAAACCGCTTTCTGCTAATGTCACACATGCGCACTGAACACTCTCTCCGCACATATTGACAAGACACGCCCCTTTCTGCTCATTGGCCTACCTTTAACTTTACACAGGCTTTAACGAAACACGGTTTGCCACAAAAATAAGTAAGCTTTAACGAAACACGGCTTGCCACAAAAATAAGTAGGCTTTAACGAAACACGGCTTGCCACAAATATAAGTAGGCTTTAACGAAACACGGCTTGCCACAAAAATAAGTAGGCTTTAACGAAACACAGCTTGCCACAAAAATAAGTAGGCTTTAACAAAACACGGCTTGCCATAAAAATAAGTAGGCTTTAAAGAAACACGGCTTGCCACAAAAATAAGTAGGCTTTAACAAAACACGGCTTGCCACAAAAATAAGTAAGCTTTAACGAAACACAGCTTGCCACAAAAATAAGTAGGCTTTAACGAAACACGGCTTGCCACAAAAATAAGTAGGCTTTAACGAAACACGGCTTGCCACAAAAATAAGTAGGCTTTAAAGAAACACGGCTTGCCACAAAAATAAGTAGGCTGTAAAGAAACACAGCTTGCCACAAAAATAAGTACTGTAGGCTTTAACGAAACACGGCTTGCCACAAAAATAAGTAGGCTTTAATGAAACACGGCTTGTAACAAAAAATAAATAATTAGCAGTAAACAGTAGCCTACAGTACCAAGAAAGCCACTGGTCACTATCTTCCTCCTCCTGTGCACTGAAACCACTGAAGTCATCTCCTTCGGTGTCAGAGTTAACCCGTTCGGCAATTTCATTGGTCTAATGAAAGCTTCATGCTGCCAAAAAACTGAGCAGAATGTCACAGAATGTGTGTTTTTTTTTTGTTTGTTTTTTTGAAAAATCGCTTAATTAAAAGTTGCGACTTAATTGACTGATATAAAAATATCAGTCAATTCATTCACTCACCTTTATTAACCACTGCACTGCCTGGATGACTGCACACATACATTTGAAATCTCCTTTACACCTAGGGGCAAATTAACAGAGACAGTCCAGTTTTTGGGAGTTGGGATAAAAACTAATGGACCCAGAGGAAACCAATTCAGGCACAGGGAGAACATGCGAAAATCCATAGAGACAATAATCCAAGCTCAAGATCTAATTTAGAACCTTGTGCCGTCCAGAGCCAGAGTCTAGCACTACATACATAGGGGAAATTAACACATCTTTCAAAATTCCATTCCTTTTTCCCAGATAGCCTTGGAATGCATCTGACAAAAGAAGAGCATAGTGAAATGATTCTTATGGCTGGATCAGATGCTGTCGCAGGGTTGCAAAGGAAACATGGGAAGCATTTTCAAAGTTGGGAAAGATGGCGTTGTGTGTATTTGCAAAGAATAGCAATCGTGTAAAAGATGTTTTGTCAGGTTTGCTAAAAAGGTTCTTTTTTTCCTTGTTTATGGAGACTTATGAGAGATCCTATATTTTGCACTGTCTTTGAGGTTAGGCTTAGCAGGCACTCTACATGGCTTTTTATTTTTTGCAAATAAGTGTGTAATTGAACTTTTTTACTGGTTTAAGCTGTTGATTAATCACCACATTCTAAAATAAAAACTCAAGAACAGACGAATAAACTGATGCTTTGATAAATTTATTCTCTAATTCCTACAAATCTCCCAGCAACTGTCTGCTTGTACTCCTACACACAAAAAACACTGTCTTATACCAAAATAAGCGAAAGGGACATGAGAAGTGACAAAGTAAAGCAGCTGTGTAATTATAGAACTGTGCTGTATGATTGCATCAACACAGCAGCAGAATTAAAATTTAACCAGTTATATGCAATGTCATGTTGCCAAAGTGATTGTGTCACAATTTACAGCCATAACCTCAACTACACAATCTCTTTGAGGTGACCAAGAATGTCTGTGTCTGTCTGTCTGTCTGTCTGTCTATCTATCTATCTATCTATCTATGATAAGTAACTAACATGCCTGAAATATCACGGTAATTTCATGGCTGTAAGTAAGACATCAGTTTTAAGTGCTTTGTTTCACACAAGATCTCTGAACCCTGAAATGTTTTTGTTTTCTTTTCTTTTTTTATCTTTCTTTTTTTTTTTTGAACAAACCATGTCATCACTTAACTAATCAAACCAGAGGAACGAAATGAGTTTTTATTTTTTTATCTTCCCTTTAATGAGCTGCCTACTTGTAGAACAGATGATATATGCGATGATGGGTATTTGAGTTTTAATTATTATTTCTGTCATATTAGAACTTTTTTGCCACTTTTGCTTGTACATTTGCCAATTAGTACATGATTAAGTGTTGCTCTTGGAAATATGTGGGGTGTAAATGAATAACGGTTATCTTTGGACATGGCAGATGATGAGTATAGCTTACTTTTATGTTCGGAACTTGAGTTGTCTATTACTACATTTACATAGCTGTCTTTTTCTCTCATTTACATAAAAGCATGTGGAAAAACAAGCAACCACATACGAGCTGCTGCAGAAGCTACATAATGATTCATGTTTAAATAATGGAAGTTATTGAACTATGGGCATTTGTTGTTGTTGTTTTGTTCTGCAACAGTTCAATCTGTGGAAATACATTGCTGAGGGCCAACAGACTGCAGAGTTTCTGGGAGCAAATTCTATACAATTTGTATTCGGAAAATATCACAGGAGAAGACAACGTGGTTTGTCTGAACATGTATCAGACCCGTATTGTGAAGAGCTACAGCCTTAGTCTTGGTGTTTTTCTTTTTTTGCATTAAATTCAGCCCATGAAGGCCTTGGTAATGAGCTGATGAGTTGAATCAGGTGTGTTAAATGAGGTAGAACATTGAAGTCTGACACCCTTGGTCCCTGGCCTAGAAGATTTCAAGCATGTTTAACACATCCCTCCTGCCATCGTCAGTCCATTCCCACTGATGCCGAAGACATAGACACATACAGTCCTCTCACTCTCTGTCTGTCTCTATCTGTCTTTTTCCTCTGTCTCTTTTTCATCTGTCTATCTGTCTCCTAAAACCTCAAAACAATGTTAGATTTTAACTATAAAGCTTGTGTCTCTGACCCTAGCTGATGCCTCCTGCAGTTTGAGAAGCATCTGTTGATGGAGGCCTGAACGGAGAATGATCTCTCAGCAGTCAACAGAGATATGGAGGCGTGCCTGCGGTTTTATCACTATGCCAGCTATGGCTTTTAAGGATTAGTTCAGCACCTGGGCTACTCTATGATCCCTCATGATGGAGCAAAACTCGTGGAGCTGAACGACACAACAAATCATTCAGTCAGAGTAATCTGCACCTACTCACTCATGTAGAACTGTCAAATACAGAAATCTCACCAAGCTTAGATGATGCACAAATCAATAAGTATTACACTATGTTTGTTGCTGTGACATTTGAAAAAGCATGACCTTCACAAAGGATTGCTATTTTCCCCCCCCATCTAATCAGGGCATGCATAAGAAGTCCTTTAATTAGTTATCAGGAACTTTTATCATAATGACAGAGCCACCTGTTATTGTCAGTGCTTTTTTATTGAAGAGCCATTTCGAACCTGCAAATATAGCACACCTCCAGACACGGCTGCCTGGCTGTCTCCTGCACTGTCAGAACAGCCCGAGCAAAAAGAACTACACTGTGATGCGGTATCCTGCCATCTGATTCATGGTGTATGACAGAATGTAAAGAAAAGAGAAGGAATCGGGGGAGAGTGGCAGAGAGAGTGGGGGAGAGAGAAAGAGATAGCAACAAAATTGGGGTTGTGAGAAACCTTCTCCTTAATGGGTAAGTCAGGCGAGTCAGACTTGTCACAGCAGAGAGAAAGAAGCAGGGACTCTGCTCTTTAGTTTGCCATAAATTGAAAATGATGTGTCAAGGAAGTTTACTTTTCCAAAATCAGTGATGAATTGGTGAGAAATTAAGATGGCAAAGCGGAAGTAAAATATAGCATCAGTTTTTTCACGGTACTATGCATCAGATACATGTATGCATGTACATGTCATATATAAAATCAAATAAAAAAAAACACACTTCACACTTCACTGCCTTCACAAACACCCTCAGCCACAAATTATCAAATTATATGACTATATGAAAAATGTTTAATGTTTTGCTCTGAGAATTTGTTAACGTTATACAGATGACCTTTTTATCAGCAGTGCTGGTATATCATCATGATAGACATTGCATACTACGTCTTCCTGAATATGAGGTATGAACATATGAAATGTTCCATTTTGTACTATTTTTATGTACCTGAAATGAAAGTTGGTTGTTTTATGCTGATGATAAACATTTGGGTAAAGTATCTGTACAACTTCACAATTTGAATTCCATGTCTTTAAAGAAGTAATGAATTTTCTTTTATCCTTTCAGGCTGTGAGTGATGGACGTTTTGTCATTATGTCTATCATATCACTAGTTTGAAGCATTAAATAGAACTGTGTCAATTACGTGTCAATTATACCACTACATATAATACTAAAAGCAATAGAAGAAAAATATTTCTATTTTTAAACATCCATAGATTCATATGTGCTTTAAAATATAAAAGAAACATTCATTAAGTTACAAAGATTCATGTCATTCCATTCAATCGTGTTCAAGGTTTTTGACACATGAGAACCTAACTTTTTATTGCATCACAACACCAAGAAATCAACACTGTTCGTTGTATGCATTTTGTAGCCTACAAAAGACAATGAATAAACAAAGATTTATATTTAATTGCATTTCGCAGGTACTTTAATTGAGACATAACAGATTTGCTTACATTTTTAACACAGGCAAAAACACTTTTTTTTCTTGTATTGTTTTGTTCTTTTACACATACCTGAATGTGTCCAAGGGGCATCCCCCAGGGTGAATGAATGTTATAGTGGGGGTGTGTGGGTGTGTGTGTGTGTGTGTGTGTGTGTGTGTGTGTGTGTGTGTGTGTGTGTGTGTGTGTGTGTGTGTGTGTGTGTGTGTGTGTGTGTGTGTGGCACTATGAGAGAGCAGCCTGGAGCAAGCAGCCCTGTCACTTGCTAAAAAAAAGAGAGAAGAGAGAATACAGAAACAGAGTTCACCCTACTCTCATAACAACAAAGCAATACACATGCATTGATATGGACAATTCTATACCTTTAACTTTTCCTATATAAAATGTTTCCTTTATTTCTGTTTCACACATTGTGCTTCCTACAGTACTGATGGACACTAACGGCATCTCTTTTCGCCAAATGAATGGTGAATGTTATTAATCTCCCTGTAGCTCATGCTCTCTCTCTCTCTCTCTCTCTCTCTCTCTCTCTCTCTCTCTCTCTCTCTCTCTCTCAGTCTCTGTCTCTCACACTCTCATGGAGGTTAATAGCCCTTTGTCCTCTATTTGATTAGTTAATTTCTATGGCACTTAAATAAAAGTTAAATGAGTGCTGGCTGTGTGCCAGCTGATATTATTGACTTCAGTGTACATGCTTCGATGTAGATACAGTTAGTAAAGAAAAAAAAACCTGAAGCCGGACTCATTTTGATATGATTTCTCCAGTCACATGGCTTTTGACAGATGATACCACATACACACAATGCCACAGGGTACTAGTGCCATGAATGCCATGTTGTACAGCTCCAGAGCCACAAAAAACTCCATGCTGAGTGACAGCACAGCTATACAGTGGTTCAAATCATGGAAAATTGTATCACCAATCAGCATGGTCAGGGAACCAAGAAACCGAGGCAGCACTCTCTCCCTCGACTCAACAGTAACAATAGAACACTTCTTTCATCCCTCACATGTAGACACATTAGTCTTGAATGAGGGATGTGAAAACAATATTTGCTCTGTGTGGTGCTATGCTTGGAAGCCATGTTTTTTTTTTTTTGTTTTGGTTTTTTTTTGTTTTGTTTTTTGTGGGTTTTTTTTCTTTTTGTATTGAAGTATGGTAGTGTTGAGTCATTAATCACTTCGTGGAACAGCATTCACCTTGACGTGCTACCAATTTAAAATCTCAGACATCATACCATCCTATTACCTTATACAACTACTCATTTCATCACAAACAATGTTGGCACATCAGTGGATGGATCTTTTTGAATAACACTCTTTACAAATCAATTTCAATTTCTTACCCACCACAAAGAGTGTAGATGCATATCGATCATGTTAGACAAACACGATTCTCTCAGCTTCAGAAACACATGGTGTAACACAATAGGCACAGCTGTCCACTCATCACGCCACTCAAAAATTACACTGATACAAATGTAACTCCCTGCCAGTTAGTAATGCATGGTCATGTGGTTCTTTTAGATCTTTTTCAAGTCTTGGTGTGCACTGCCATCATGTGGTGATCCTTAAAAATAGGTCACTTCCCTGGAGTCTTCCTGTAGAAGTTGTTGCATGGGCAGAAGCTGGTGATTTGTGCATTTGAAAAAATATTTAAAACACCCATGCTCACTAAAACATGATTTATTCATTTTTCTGTTCTATACTAAATATCCTCAAATGACTTCTGTTCTCAATATGATTCACTCTGTTGAAACAATCCATTTCATGATCAGGCTTGGGCTGCACTGATTTTGTGTGTGTGTGTATGTGTGTGTGTGTTTGTGAGTGTGTGTGTTAGATTGTGTGTTAGATTGTGTGTGAGTGTGTGTGTTAGATTGTGTGTTAGATTGTGTGTGAGTGTGTGTGTGAGTGTGTGTGTGAGTGTGTGTGTGAGTGTGAGTGTGTGTTCTTTAAAATACTCACACCTTGTCCTGATGAGGGTTTCAGAGAAATATTTTGTTAACAATACTGTACAGTATTATATGAACACTAGATCTTCATTTTAAACTGAAATTGCATGTCCATCAGACACTTTGAACTGATTGTCTTCATACAAAGACTGTTGTTGTTGTTTTTTTCTATAAAGATATTCAGTCTATTGAGAGCATTATCTGAAATCTGTTTTCATCTGCTGAATGAAATTTAAAGTTTTGCTTCATTCTGCATTTATATAGCCTAGCTTGATATCTAGATAAAACAATTCAAGTAGTTAAAGTCTAGCCAGCATAAGCTATGGATTAAGTTGTTATACAAATATGTATAATTTTATCTGTGCATTCTATCACAGAGGACTTGAGGCACAAGGCGGAGGACATCCTGGACAGGGTGCCAACTCACACACACACACACACACACACACACACACACACACACACACACACACACACACACACACATACTAAGGACAATTTAGAGATGCCTACAGTGCATGAGAACTTAAGCAGCCAGAGAAAACCATCAAACCAAGGGGTGAAAAACTTGCTACACAAAGGGCAGAGAAAGGAAGCGAACCTCCAAAAATAGAGGTGCAAGGTAAACGTGCCACCCACTAAGCCAGAGAGTTAGGCATGGTTCCATTTAGAGGATAGCACAAACCTAAAAACTAAATCGTGGCCCCAATTTTATGAAATCATAAGGAAAAGAATGAGAACATACAGTATATATAAAGTAAATGTCACACACACATTTTCTTTTTATGAATTCATCCTTTAGTGTCTCACAGCCACATGAACCTTGACTGTTCACAAAATCTAGTACAGTGTGCACAAGAAATGAAAAGGAAACTTTTCATGGCCTGCATAGCACTTAATTTACAAGGCCATCAAAAAAAAATCTTTATACAATAATGCTCTCAGATAGTGTTTAATAAAGTATACTGTATCTTATAGCAATAAAATAACTTTCTCACTCACTCTCACTCATTTTCTACTGCTTATCCGAACTACCTCGGGTCACGGGGAGCCTGTGCCTATCTCAGGCGTCATCGGGCATCAAGGCAGGATACACCTTGGACGGAGTGCCAACCCATCGCAGGGCACACACACACTCTCATTCACTCACGCAATCACACACTACGGACAATTTTCCAGAGATGCCAATCAACCTACCATGCATGTCTTTGGACCGGGGGAGGAAACCGGAGTACCTGGAGGAAACCCCCGAGGCACGGGGAGAACATGCAAACTCCACACACACAAGGCGGAGGCGGGAATCGAACCCCCAACCCTGGAGGTATGAGGTGAACGTGCTAACCACTAAGCCACCGTGCCCCCCAGCTTTTTTCATATTTTCTTATATATTGTATTGTATAGTATTGAATACTAATGCATGGGTTATGAAGCCATTATACTGTATACGTACAGTAGGTTTTACCTTCATGCAAAGCATTACTAATACTTTAATGTAACAGTGAGTTACGGAGTTAGACTGACTTACATGCTTTATAAAATACAGACACTACAGATATAATTTAAGCTATTTTGTATTCACTGCTGTGCTTTCACATCCTATATAGAGTCTGCTGTCAGAGTGACATAAAAACTCCACCCAGAACACACAACCCTAGGATGAGCTTCATATAAAACAGCAGCCAAAATTATAGGTGCGATTACATTTGTCTTATGATTATGCTTTTATTTTTGCATATACAACTGTCCAAAGTTCAACAGGGAGTTTCTAAATTATAGTTTTGAATTATAAAGTTTAAGACCCTGTTCATATGGCACAAATTTTCGGTTACGTTTACAAGCTAATGCAGTGTTGCAGTAAATTAATAAATGAAAGGGCAATAATTGAAATAAATGCTCCAGGGCACAACAGCGTCTCCTGATATGAAATGCATTATTTTAAGTGACCACCACACCAGCTCAAAAAGAAACGAAAATAGGTGGAAACTGCATTCCTGAGATAGAAGAAGCCTTAGGGTTACATCTAAAAAGAGGTTCTTTTGTGATTTCACAGCCATTTCACTCATGCTATATCCATGCTGAACTTAAGCAAAATCTAGGAATTGTAAGAGTGAGCACTTTCCTTTCATGCCTTCATTCATTCAGACTTCTTCAGTAATCTCCTGTAGCCTCCAGTGTAGAATCTTTTTACAGTATTTGGTGTGTGTGTATGATGCAGATCTCAAAAGCAGCTGGAGATGCAGCCAGTATTGCTGACTCTCTTCAGGGAAAATGACATAGTGTATGCTCGAACAGTGGCTATGTAGTTGTCAGATGATGTCATAGATTCAAGAATTCATAGAATTTTTATGATCAGGTTTTATCAAAACGTTTCAGCTAACTTTTTTATGCTTCAGTATTTCAAGCCTTTCAATTATAAGCATAGAAAAGGAGCTCCAAAAGGAGAGAGAACGAACAAGGCAGAACGTCCACATTTACCATTTTCACATTTGGTTTGTTGGAAACCTTTTCTCCTTCATTGATCCTTAAAAACAACAAGAAGAAGAAGAAAATCTGGCAAATAACTGTAATAACTTTCAAGGTGGCAAAAGCTTTTCCTTTGGTCCTTTTAAGCCATGTGTAAGCTAGTTGGAATTTGTGATATATTGAGCTCAACATAAAATATAAAAATGTCACTATTTGCTCAAAAGAAAGCTTCCAATGCCCATAAGGTCTCACCCTAACAGGGCTGACATGTTACTGACTGTTTATAAAATGATATAAATGCATCAATTCCATTTTTTCCAGAACATGTACCTGTTTTTATGGCACATGTAATGATGCTAATACTAAAATTGTCAGGACTTTTGCTTGGACATTCTCTGCTGGAACAATAGGGGGTATTCTGGCAGTGTGTTTTGTGTTGCGTGTCTCGTTATACTCACCTAGTTGTAATTGTACTAAATATCATGTGTATTTAATGAGTCCTCGTCTTTTGTGTTTCAGTTCTTGTTTCTAGTGATCGTGCATTTATTTTCTCTGACTGTTCTTTTTGTTAATAAATCTTTTTTATTTATCACTGCAATTCCATCCTGAGAAAAAAAATAATCTACTTAGTATTAAGCACCGAGTACTGACCATGAACCATACAATATTCTGTAGCTGTAACATTTTTGTTTATGTTAACACTGTGCAGAGGGTACCATAAAGTGCTCGCTTGGTTTACACGCAAAGTATAGGTCCTGCTAAGTGAGAGAAAATGAAGTACATGTCTGTTGTGCTCAGCATTCTGTCTCTCACATAACAGATTCTCTGCATGCTCATTTCACTACGCCACACTTCTGAATACCTTTGTATGTGTGCAATCCCTGACACCTTGCACTCGTTTTAATGACCACGCACACTTATGTCGCTCTGTGAGCTCAGGCACTCTAAACAACCGATTATATGTATACATCTAAACATATTCTCTACATTTGTACTGTCTAAAAGCTATGAAGAGGTTTTATCAAGTCACTTCAAGTCAAGTCAAGTCAAGAAGCTTTTATTGTCATTCCAACCATACTGTATATAGCTGTTGCAGTACACAGTGAAATGAGACAACGTTTCTCCAGGATTGTGGTGCTACATAAAACAAAGACAGGGTTAAGGACTTAGAAAGTAGTCTTAGCCACATAAAGTGCAACTGTGCAACCAGGTGCAAACAGTGCAGGGCAAGACAAACAAGACAGACAAGACAGTGCAGGACTAAAGACAGTGCAGGACAAAAGACAGTGCAGACAAAAAGTTACAAGACAATACAAAAAGTACAAAAAATACAATAAACAAAAGACAATAAACAGTAAACAGAAACAGCGCCGACCAACCAGAGTAAATACTGTATGTGAATACTGAATGTTCAAACAATATTTATATACACCTGTGTGGTAAAAAGATGCTGTAATTATTCTAGATATTTTCACAAATTTCTGCCACTGTGTACAGTTTTTCAAAGACACTCGAGGTCATAAATCATATCATGACTCACTGTATGGTTTTAGACACTGGACATATTGTATGTAGATACCATGAGACAATGTTTCTTTTGTCTACTTCTAGACAAATTACTCTAAACAAAAAGTTCCACTAGTTGATACCCTACTGAGGCACAAAGAGGCAGGAAGATTCTGCCTAAATCGTCCAATCCAATTCATAAACCTGCAACACTGAGCAGGAGCAGGTATTTGCACAAATCTGTGCAATTCACTCTTCAATTCATCTGTATTTTAACATCAGATGTTTTTGTAAGGAAGCTGAGATCATAATGCAGGACCAGCCACAGTAAGGTGCCCTTGGTGTATTCAAAGATTAAAGGGTTTGTTCAAGGGTTCTCTAGTGGTAGTGGGCAGCTTTGGGGTGTGAAATTTCCACCTTTCTGTCAGTAGAACCTACTGAACAATCAGTGAAGAGCTTAGGAGAAAGCACGAGAACATGAAACCAAGATGTATTGTGTAGTATTACTTCCATGAAAATGAAAAATGTTTAGATTGTTAAAGTATTTTTATTTCAATCATTTCCTATGAAGCATCCATTACATCAATATTCAATATTCACTTCTTAAATCGGTGAAGTCGTAAAATATGCGCATGCTGTTTCGTACATGATGATGTAACAGTGTTAGAAATGCAAAACTGATTATCACTTTAGTTTATTAGGATGGAAAGTAATAAGGTGTTATTACTGTGGGTACTTCAAAAAAGATTTCACATTTATTTCTATACAGAATAAATGAAGGTTATTCTCTCTTTCAGGACAGATAAATAACTACACAAATACTGTTGCGTCATAAGTGTTGACAACCTCTAAATGAATCGTCCAGCATTCATTTCTAAAACATTCATACGTTGTTTGTGAATGCATTATACATGTTAAATGGTTCGTGTACTGTAAGTGTTAATCAGGGGGAAAAAATCTTATTTAATAATTAAATTCCAGTTAATTTGTATAGAAATTTGTCAAAGAAGGAGCTTGACAAAAAGTAAGCTGTAGATTTAGATCTTTATATAATAAAGCCAGAGGTGAGAGAGGCTGAATCTCTGAAACAATACTGTAGGTTGACACCAATTAGTGGAATTTATACTGTAAACTCAAAGAACAGTTTATTAGGAAGAATATACTAATACTAGGTAGAGCCTCGGTTTGCTCTCAAAACAGCCTCAATTCCTAATGGGACGGATTCCACAAGATGTTGGAAAAATTCTGGTTCATGTTACATCACGCATTTCATGATTGCATCATGCATTTCGTGCAGATTTTTCAGGTACACTTTCATGCAGTGAATCTCTCGTTCTAGCACATCCCAAACGTGCTCAGCTGGATTCAGATCCGGTGACTGTGAAGGCCGTTGAAGAACACTGAACTCATTGTCATGTTCATGAAACAAGTTCGAGACGGATTTTCTTCTGTGACACGGTGCATTATCATGCTGGAAGTAGACATTAGAAGATGGATAAATTGTGGCAGTGAAAGGATGCACGCGAAACTCAAACAGACTGTGGCATTCACGCAATAACTGAATAGTATTAATGGGCCCAAAGCGGTTCCACCTGCCTGGACTGTTAGTCTGCGTGCCTCAGCAGAAATCGAGAATAATCAACTCATGTTTTTTCCAGTCTTCAACTGTCCAGTTTTGGTGTTTCTGTGCCAGCTGTAGACTCAGCTTTCTGTTCTTGGCTGACAGAAGTGGAACCCTGCTTTTGGTCTTCTGCTTTTGTAGCCCATCCATCTCAAGGTTCCATATGTTGTACATTCTGTATATGTAATTACTTTTCTGCTCACATCTGTATAGAGTGGTTATCTGAGATATCCTGATATCACTGGATGTGTTAACCCTAAAGAGAGTGCTGTGCATGTGAAAATCCCAGGAGATCTGCAATTATAGAAATACTCAACCTAGCACCAAAATTCATGTCGATTCGATCACATTTTTCCACAATTTTCATGGATGATGTGAACATTACCCAAAGCATCTGGTGTTAAAGAGTAACGTCAAACAGTCCTGAAAGTGTTGAAAGGATTTTCAGTGGGAGCAGATTGTGTAATGTAATACACAAGTTAGATTTTAGTTAAGTTTATTTTTTTGTTTTGTTTTCTTTTGCTTGGTGCCACTATTATTTTACTATTTGCATTCTCGTCCTTGGTTTCTTTTCTCTTTGCTTGTCTATAATAAATTCAGTTCTTTTGCACAATGTCTGTCCAAACTATAATTATCTCTTAAATGTTGCACTCTCCACCTTAGATAACATCTGAAGTCATAAATGTCTAGTAATGGGATCAAATTAAATATATAATATAAATAGCTATTGCTAAAAAAAAAACTCTTTAAAACTGTCTGCGGTCAGTCTCCAGAAACACCTCTGCCTTTAACCAAATATATATAAACTGTATCCCTGTATCATTTAGCACCATGTGGATAACCTAAGCACTTTTAGACCAAGAACAGCAAAAATGTATTTGGTTAAAAAAATGAAAAACATGTATACAGAAAAGTCAAAAAAAAAAAAAAAAACCCTCTGTATATTGGATCAGTGATGCATCGTGGCTGTTAAAGCTTGAATTGCTAAAGATTGATTGCGTCATAAAATCCACCAAATAAAATCCACAAAAACACACAGGAAATCACAAATGGTAATGTTTTTCTAAACGCGAGATAAATATAAAATTTTTTTCAAAACTTTGCTTCCAATCAAATTGACATTTTCCCTCCTTTTTTGACATACGCTAACCTACAAGGACTTACTTTCTGCTTGGATTTGAGGCATTTATGCATCTAAATGTATAGATTAAAAAAAAACATGTCTATAAGCTTAGTGGAGTTTTCACATGTTTTTAATTTTATTTCTGTGGGTTAAATGTCTTTTAACAAAAAATGAACTGTACGCAACTCAAATGCATAACAAGAACAGATCACATCACACACAAAATTTCTCAAAAATTAGTGCACACGTCTTCAAAAGGTTGCATAATACAGCAAAATCAATTTCAAAGAGAAAAAAAAAAAAAATTAAAAATCTCCAACGTCCTGAGGTGATTCAACTAAAATCACAGTCGAGTGTGAGAATTCTAAGATGTGTTTTAAATGATCAAATAGTATATACAGAAATGTGAAACGGCATGAAATACTAGAAACAAAAATAGCAAGGCAACAAAACCCTGTGAACATATATTAAAATAACCACTTCAGCAGGTGAATGAACTTTTTGCTTAAATTCAATCTATATTTAAATTTGAATAACATTTTTTTTTTAGTGTTTCAGTATCTGGGCACTAAATAAAGAGAGTACAAAGCAAACGGATTCTACAAGGTTACATATTGGTGGCTACATTTTACTGCAAGACACTTTTGAGGTGACAAAATAGACACTGATATTGCGGTTAGGTGTGACACATAATTTACAGAAGGCTATGACTACACACAAAACTGTTTTCCTGTATTGCACTTTGGTAGAAATGAGTATAATTAACCAAGGTAGATTTTATTAAACAAACCCCAAACCCTAAGAAAAGAGAAGCAACATCATCCAGTTGTTCAGCCATACCAGTATAAGAGGCTACATATGTGCAAAAATAAAGCTTATTTAGTAAAAAATAGCAACTTGCCACTTTATCAATACACAAACAGAAGTAGTGGTGCCATAAGTAGAACCATTATAACCATCTCCACTAAATTCACATCCAGATGGTTTGCAGAATGATTACAAACACAGCTCGGCTTTCGTATCACCTCGTCTCACTGCTAATGTTAGTGCATTGCTCTCGACGCCAATGGAATCTTTAAATACATTTAAACGAGATTCCTCTTCCAAATAAAAATGTTAGTACTTAATGATGGCCATTTGCCTTTGGACAGGAGGAGAATTTAGTGAGGAATAAATATGCCAAATATTTCAAAAGCCCTCAAAACACCTAAATAAAAATAATTATTAACTATTGTAGACATACACAAATGTATTACCATGAATGAATTTTTTTAGGACTGGGTTTGAGCTGAATACTTCCCTCATTTTATATTCAGGGACTAAAAGGTTTTAATTGTGCAGTAGAAGAGATGAACATTGAAATATGTACATGTAAATATTGAAATATGCCACTAAAAGACACCAGAACAGACTTTTGATGTAGACAAATCCTGCAATATCTTTGCAAATCTTTTATGGACAGTCGAACAAGGCAAAACAGCCACTCTTTGACAGGATTAAAGGTGTTGAGTTACTGAGTAACTGATGCGAATAACTCATTTTGGCCAAGAAAAATTATAAATAGCATCTTTCATTGGAGCATTTCATGCATCCATCCTCCAATCGGGAAAATGCAAACGAGCATTGATATGCAGAAAATCCCTTAATGAGAAGAGCTAACTATAAGAATTATGCTTCTTCCACCACAAACTTTGAACTGCACTTCTTTGACATATCTGAAACCTGTAGATATCTCTCTATAACGAACTACATGAAGAAACATATGGACATAAACTTAGAAGTGCTTTATTGCAAACTCTAAACTCCATACTTGCAATTATTTCATTAGCTCATTCTACTGTACATGTTACAATTGCAGTAAATATAACCAAACTCGTTCGTTTTAGATGGTGGTTGAATTTGTATGTTATTCTGTGTGCAAAGAAGCAACAACCAGAGAACACCTTTCATCAACAATGTTAATAGTAATAATGTTAAATACTGAATACTACTGTTCTTCCAAAAGGGGAAAATAAATTTAAACACAAATACAATTGGAATGTGTGAAAATAAACTCCATCCATTAAAAAGTTAATTCTCCCCCCATAAAGCTCTTAATCTTTGCTACAAATGTAGGATAAAACAACTGTCACAATCCCATTTTTCAATAACACACATAATTGTCCCATCATGCGTTCAAGGACTTGGTGAGAAATAAATGTTTAATAATTAAAACAGGAAAGGAAGAGAGTCTTCTGACTTCAAAGCTTCCCCCACCACCTCTAGGCCATGTTTTCAATTCTGATAAATCTGGAGTGCTACATGCATGTGAGTGGAGTGCATGGGCAACTACATTCTATGTTCAATCATTTATAACATTTATGCAGGAACAGGAAGGTGTAAGGAAGGCCGGAAGGAAATGTAAACAAAACAACAACAACAAAAAAAAAAAAAAAAACACACCACCAAACGAGAAAAACACTGAAGGAAGAAAAAAGGTTGTATCTTTGTGAATCATTTGCCATTCAGTAATTATATAGATGTGTTGATGTGTACAGGTCTATGCCTACTGTTCACATGGCAGTCTTTGGGCAGCTGAATGCTCTGAGGGTCTGAAGCGCGTGCTGGTATTGGAAAAGGAGTGCTCTGGTGCAGCAGGGACAGAGGACACTCCTCATGCCTCATGGTGGGGTTGTGAAACAAAGTCTCCACATGCTGGTTTGTCTCAGCAGTACTGTCACACTGACAAAGCCAGAGAAAACACCTTCAAGGCTAAGACAGATGAAAAAAGTGCCAAACTTCACGGCCCCGCTGTGCTTGTGAAGGTTCAAGCATATGCATTAGATCCCCAAGAACAAAGTATATACAAAAATATATACACAATAGATCTAAAGTATAGATCTTGCTACAAAAACTAAAAGCACCTTTTTAGTGTTGATGTGAGAAAATGATTCATTGTTTGCCTACATTTTGATTGATTCAACACGCATGACATCACCCAGCAGTTAATAGATAAGCTCAAGACACAAGTGAACAAGTTATAAACCTGTTCTCAAAGGCCAAAAAATAAAATAAGTACGTGGGTGAGAATTCAAAAATTAAATCTCTCCGTCTCAAAAAGAAAAACAAATACTAAGCACAAGCTTAGGATTCAGCAGTGATATGTGATGTGAATAATGCAGTCATGCTGGTTGAGTTAGTGCCTGTGCCAACTGCATGGATCAATAAACCCTCATGGCAGTGGCACCACGTATTGGAGTACCATCTATCTGCGGTGTGACGCACAGGCAGAGAGATGTTAGGGGGAGACAAAAGGCTGAAAGGGCTGGCTTACAACTGGTAGACAATGCTATCAGATTGATTGACAGATGCTCTGCCATCTTGTGGAAGCCGCTGCCACTGGAAGGTTGTGCTGAGGGAACCCACTTCCTCCTCCTCATTCTCCTGCTCTTTAGCGAATTCCATGAAAACCTGACACCAAAATGGAGATACGGGTACAAAAAAAAATTGCAAATATTCTAATATTTGAATAAGTTTAGAGATTTATTATAGAACTGTGCATTCTGACCAACCTGCTCCAAGGTAGACTGGGAAAAGTTGTATTCTTCAAAAGTGAAGTTTTGCTTAGCTGCAAAGAGAAAGAATGGGAAATAATTGTTTTCAAAACAAAATTCTAATAACCATAAGCTATTCAGACACTGTTCTCTGGCCACTCACCAGTCTCTAACTGAGAGAAAGCCTTGGCTAGCGACTGAACATCCTCCATTGGAATCTTATAAACCATCAATGTGGCAAAACTGCGACACAACAGAGCAACACAAATGTCAACAGGAGCAAATATTCCCCATTCACTGCTGTCCAAAAATCTGCTAAATATTTCTTAAACATGTAACTCAGTTCCCAACCACCTCTAACTGTAACAATACACCCCTTTAACACCAACACAGTCAAGTCTACACTATACCTCTCCTGCCGTGCAGCGTGAGGAAAAATCCTTAGTATCTCCTTGTGTAGTAGTGCCACCTGCTGGAGGCCTGTGAGCTCTTCTCTGAGTTTAATCTCCAGACTGTAACCTCGGCCATATTTACCCTTTAGGTGCTGTATTGAACCAATGCACCTGCAACAAAAAAAAAAGGCCACGCTACAGACAATAAAATCATACTATTTATATAACCTGATCATTTTAAGTGCATTGTCAGTTTCCATGCCATTTTGGCTCAAAATAAATAAATGAGTAATGCATTTATTAGTTCAACAATCTGCATATTCAATAATAATAATAATAATAACAACAAAACTAAGCATTTTGTAATGATGCAGAATGAATATTTTATAAGCATTCAAATAAGCATTCTTTATTTATATCCCACAGCAAATCTTGTGGGATATATATAAAGTACAACTTACATAATCATTTATACAGTATTTTTTTTTATCTAAAATGATTATAAAAAAGCAAACCGTAATTGGCCAGAAACCATGATGGCCACTCGGTCACACACAGCTTCTGCCTCCTCCATATAGTGTGTTGTCAAGATAGCGCCACGCTGTTTGTTTTTAAAGGCCACACGCATCGCTCTCCTGGCACAAAAGACAATGGTAACACAGAGTAGACTTTTACAAATACAGTAGTAATTTCCTTATCTCCGCACTGTGAACTTGACTATATCTCTCCAACAACATTTTTTGTATTGATTATGTTTACAAGAGGTACAATTTAGATTATATAAAAGTGTTTGTATTGACTTGAGATAAAATGGCTATTATATTCATTAAATATATTATTCGTTATATTAATCAGTATATTAACATGGGCAAAGAAAACTAAGCTAAGTAAACTAAATGGGGTCTTACCACATACGCTGCTTAGACTTGGGGTCCATCCCAGATGAAGGTTCATCTAGGAGCACAATCTGAGGGTTCCCCAGCATGCTTAGTGCAAAACACAACTGCAAACAAAAGAGTAGACTTGCATTACAAAAAGTGGCCTAGTCTGGTACAAAGTAGTTGAAATATCATTAATTAATCAATTGTATATTTAAAATAAATATTATTAATACAGCCAACACAAAAACAATTAAGACTTATTCTTCAGTACTGAATTAAAATGTCGTTTTAACAACTGTGGGTTGTGCTGTTCAGTGTTGCTCTCACCTTCCTCTTAAGGCCTGCAGACAGACTTTTAGCCTGTTTATGTAGGTGGTCCTTTAACTCCAGTGCATTAACCACACTGAATGTGGACACACACACACAGTCAATTGCGTCTAGATAAAGACTATTCTACAATTTGGTCAAAGTTGAATGAAATGCAAAATACAAACAAAAAGTAGCACATGGGAATAAAAACCAAGGTGTACTATGTGTATAAAAGAAGAGATACCGTCTGATGATGTTTGGTACATCATTGTGGTGTAAACCCTTAATTGCAGCATAGATCTGGAGGTGCTCTTGTAAGGTGATCCTAGGCCACAGTGGGTTGACCTGGGGGCAGTAACCTACATGCTCAAGTGGGTTATCCACTGGCCTGAACTCTGTCCCATAGTCTCCCATCAAAATCTGGGAAGAAAGAAGAAAAAGTTGAACTGTTTAAAGAGCCATTACCTTTAATTGGTCTTTTATTGGTTAATAAATGCAGTGGTTCTCAAAGTAGGGTTCAGAGTTGAAACAGCCAGAGGATTATTTGCATAATCATTATTTGGATTTTAATTTCTTGCAGGAAATTAATTTCAACTCACAATCCAAAATAAACAATGTTATTATTTGGCTATTTGAAATGTCACTTGATTTCGATGTTTTAAATCCAAACCTCAATAACTCAAGAACAAGTAGGACTACAAGTATTGTCAACTTAGACTTAATTTCTTGTATCGTTGGAATGTTCAGGAACAAGAAAAGCTCTAGGGCTCCAGTAAATAGCCAGAACATTATATTCAGAATATTAATGAGCCATGAAATTTATTTTACTGTTAAAGGGGTCCCTGGCACCAAAAACTTAGAGAACCCCTGCATTAAAGTGTAATGAGATGCCATGAGCATGATGTTCCACATCAAGCTTAATTAAAGATGTAAAAAGCCCTTAATGCAGTCTGTTTAGTAGGCGCAAATTAGAGTGACAGCAAGAGGAAGTACACACTTGTCCTGCAGTGGACGTCGTGTCTCCAGAGAGCATGTGCATGATTGTGCTCTTCCCTGCTCCATTAGGTCCCAGAAGCCCCAGGACCTCACCTGTACAAGCAAGGTAACATTATGTTAACACAGAATTTCATACCCCCAAAGCAGACAGACACAGAATAAAATTCTCTGAGACTGAATAAACAGACAATAGGTTGTATGTATGATGTACCTTTCCTCACACAGAAGGAGATGTTCTTGGCAGCCACTTTTCTCTTTTTACTAAAGGAGAAGCCCTCTTTCTTCACTAAGTACTCCTTCCTCAGATTACTCACCACTACCACTGGTTTCTGAGCACACAAACCGAATGAGAGACTTCATTATCAGGCCTTATGCATTACCAATAATACCCCAAGGCACAACATACAGTACAGTCCTAAAGAACAACAGACCATTTGCATTGCACTAGGTCTCACCTAACTTGGCTCATATACAAACATGTATT
The DNA here is from genome assembly GCF_030014155.1 of Tachysurus vachellii. NCBI lineage: Eukaryota > Metazoa > Chordata > Actinopteri > Siluriformes > Bagridae > Tachysurus > Tachysurus vachellii. The sequence goes on along the minus strand of NC_083461.1, from coordinate 10,808,588 downwards.
TCATGTATCTTGTTTACCTAAAGGGGAGACCTTCAGCTTTAATTTTATTAAACGGTATTAAAAGCCAAATCAGATGAATGATTTCAAAAATACAGCACATTATTTAGGTGGTCAATTAAATTAGGAAAACTAACAAACTGGAATTTTTAATATTTAGCTGCAATACCTTGGCAGTCAGTGACTGCCTAAAGTGTAGAACCTATAGACATCAGCCATTACCATGTGATGCTCTGCCAGACCTTTAGCTGTTGCCATCCTGCTTGATCTTGGAGCATGTGAAGCAATGTCTATTGAGTTTTCAAGAATTTGGCTGAATCTAAGCACATAATATAATAGATATATTATATATAGATATATGTAATAGACATTCACCAGTGCTATTTAGTAGCTTTTGGTACATTTTGAAATATAAAATACATTTATAGGCTTGCTTTATAATCAAATATAGTGAAAATGGGGTGGTCAAAAATATTAGCCCCTTGTGAATATTTGCTTTCAAAACACACCCAATTAATCAATCAGCTTTCAAAACACACCAAATTAATCAATCAGTTTTCAAACCACACCTGTGCAGTCAATTGGCTTCCTAACAATACCTGGGCATTCAATCAGCATTAAAGGACTCCAAGGAACAGGGCACTTGAACACATTATTGGGAGAGACTATTTTTACTCACCATGCCAAAGACAAAGGAAATCAGTCTTGAGCTCAGAAAGAAGATAGTGGAGACTCATGATAAGGGGGAAGGTTATACTGCCATTTCCAAGCGTTTCACAGTGTCTAGAACCGCCGTACGTTGCATCATTGCCAAGTACAAGGAGACAAATTCTGTAAGAAACAAACCTGGGCGTGGTCGTAAGCGCAAGATTTCAAGAACCCTGGAGAGGAAAATAGTCAGAGATATCAGCAAGATGCCCCAGACATCTGCCAAGATGATTGTTGCTGACCTGGCCTCTTCTGGAGTTGATGTTTCAAGGAACACAGTTGTGAGGGCTCTTCATCGTGGTGGGCTTCAGGGCCATCGTCCCAGAAGAACCCCTTTACTCAAACAGCGGCACATCACAGCTAGACTGAGGTTTGCCCGTGAACATTTGAAAGGTAAAGATGAGTTTTGGGAGTCTGTGCTTTGGTCTGATGAGACTAAACTGGAACTGTTTGGGCACATGGATGTTGCTTATGTTTGGTGAAGAAAGGGTGAGGCCTTCAACTCTAAGAACACAGTTCCCACTGTTAAACATGGTGGTGGCAGCATCATGCTGTGGGGCTGTTTTGCAGCTTCAGGCACAGGGAGCCTTGTTCGGGTGCATGGCATCATGAAAAAAGAAAATTATGTTGACATTTTGAGGGATAATATGCAGAAATCTATATATATATAATTTCCTTACGAATCCACCAAATAGCATTTGCTATGTTTCTGATGGATTTGTTTTGATGTTTTCAGCCAAAGGGTGGCTTGCTTCAATGGCAGAGAGAGCTCTTTGTACTTCAAACTGAGAGTTCAAATACACTGTAACATGCCAATTTTGCAAATGCCACACTTGACTCTGCTTAATTGTACGTGAAATAATGAAGGAATAATACACATTTAGTCATGGAACAACTAAGTAGCCAACTGTCCAATGGCATATTATCCCTTTAAATAGAGGAGGAACACACAAGTGTTTCAATTCCTACAGAATTCACCCACTTAGGATGCACATACCCTCAGATTAAAGGTGAAAGTCTGCATTTCAGTTCATATGCATTACTTTCAGCTCCAACACATGGTGATGGACAGTTAAAATAAAAATATCTCTGCTAAATGTACAAATTATTGCATACATAATGTATAACACAATTTAATGACCGTTGCCGTTTTTTAAGTCTGTATATTTTATTTATCTTTAATTCATTTAATTGTATATAAAAGACATATATAAACATTTTGTATCTAAAAGGAAGATTATTATTAAACCATTTAATCCTCACCTCCTCACAGCACTGACAGGTGAGGGCCTCCCTCACTCTAGCCTTCTCCACCATAACATCCTCATCCTCATTAATAATCTCCTCTGGGTTCCGCTGCACTTTGCCCTTGGCTTTACATGAAATCCTACAGGAAGGACAGCCAACAATATACATCAAATAAAAAGCTCATGCATCCCACACATATATAACAAATGGCTTTATAAATCACAAAGCTGAGATCATAAAAGACATACTGTATGGTAAATAAGTAAAGAAAACCTGCACAGCTGGTCATTTTTCATATTTTGTCCCCCATAGCGGATCTCTAGCCATCGCAGCAAGAAGAGCAGCAAAATGCACTGGAAGTAAGGCTGCAAACATAAAATATTCAGTTTAACAAATTTGGGCACATGTTTAAAATATACACAAAATATTAAAAAGTTTATGAAACTCACAGCAATAACAGCAATCAGTAGATTCTTCCAAAGGAACTCCTCATGGAAAGGTCGTAGGAACGTAGCCTGAAATTAGAGGCATCTTAATTCGTCAATTCGTCTTAATTTATTCTATTAATGTGGTATTTTATTCATTTTAACTGACTAATTTTAACCCATACTGTAACTGTTTATTGACAATTTAGTGCTTGTGTGCCTTTCTGGATCTTAACTTATTATTCACAGCACATATGACAGTTATATCGAACACATATAGTGCAATGTGCAATGGTAGCAGAATAACGGTGAAAAAATGTAAAAGTGCACATGTACATAACTATTGTGGATAAAATATTACCTTGGTAATGCAGTTGAGGCAGCCCATCAGTGGATACAACGGGTTGAAGAAACATAGCACATTATGTAGGAAACGTGTTAGTCCAGGACTATCATTCACAAAGACGAGCTGGACTACTGAAGCAGACACTACACAAACCTGAGTCAACAAACACATACACAGTCAATTAGCCTGGGTTGTATTTTAAAATAAAATTTCCTTCATTGTTCCTTTTTATTTAATTTTTTTTATTAAATATCTCTTACAAGTGTTGCTTAAAGCTTTAAACTGTTACCATAAAAGAGCAATGAAAATATATATATATTTTTGGTATTTTATTTATTTATTTTATTTATTTACTTATTTATTTATTTATTAGTTGTCATTTATTGACTTTTAGTCAACAGTAAACATGCTTTGGTTGCGTGTTGTGATAAAATCTTATTCTGTGACCTACCATCATAGAAACGACGGAGAAAAAGTCTCTGTTGCTCTGGACTTTAGTAAACATGAATGACACACAATATGTGAAGAGGATCGTGGCTGGGCAGAAACCAATAAGACAAATAATCTAAAGAAAAAGTAAGAAGAGATAAATGAGACTAAACATATAAACATGTTCACTACTGGATCCTACTGTTGGACTGTAGATTTATAAGTGAATTAAAGGCTTTTAATACTAAAACATTTTAATATTATCTATTATTATTATTATTATTTTCCCAATTCAAAAGAGATCTTAACAGGACAAAAAACAGAAATACTATAGTGAAAATTGACTTTAAATGGAGGATGTCAAATCTCAAGGTAAAATTTTACTTTTTTTATATCATGAAACAGGAATATCATTTCATGCAAGCTTTTCTCCTCACCACAGCCAAGACATTGCTGTTGGAAAGCAGATCTGTGGAGTGAAAGGCAAACAATGTGCAAGTCATACAGATGAGGATGAGGTAGTAGAAAGGGATATCTACAGCTGCCTGCCCACACCAGTATGCTGACGGCACCAAACCAGAGATCCTCAGTGTTGACCGACACTTAATCTAAAGCAGATACAAAACACACCAACATTTAATCACAAATTCTGTTTTGGCTACATTATCTCTAAAAATAACTGTTAGGGGAAGATAAGATATCTATTCAGACAAAAATACCTCTCGATCTCGTGTATGGTCCATTGCAAAATAGGCTGGCATTCCAGCTGCCAACATACCCAGTATCACAGCCTCTATATAAACTAGAGCATAGGATGTTGAATCTGGAATTTGCTAGGATAAAAATAAAAATCTAACAGTTAAAACCAGGTTTGCTATAACATTATTTACAGTACTATGTCCTGTCAAAATGCTAATGAGGGCATGAACATGCAAATCTGAAGTAAATTTATTACACTCACATAGTCAAAGGGTTTGGTCCAGGTGTTTATTTGGCCGGTACCATTGTAGCCTCTAAGGATGGCATTGCTCAGTACATTCACTGCCATTGGCAAAGAGTGCACTGTGGTACTGTTAAAGGCTACAACGTAACTGAAACCCTGAAACAGTACAAAACAAGAAGACAGAGGAACATCCTTAGTGACGCATCACTTAAAGTCAACTGATGGCTAAAACTCAAACTCAAAAGAAAGTGCCTTTCCAAGAGCTACTCACTGGAGGAAAACCACTTAAAACACTAATACACAAGCAAAACCTTACTACTTTGTAGCTTTCCGCTTGAGAAAACCAAGCACACTACTATACATTAAAAGCATTGTTTTCTTTAAGCATTTCAGAATATCTGTATTATGTTTACCTTGACTATAAAGAGTCAAAACCATTAGCAGCAAAATTCTACATTAAAGTAATTAGACATTATAGTTTATTAGACATCAGTTTATAGCATTTGTTCTGTTGTCTGTAAATTCAACTCACCTTACTGGAACCCGTGACATTGATGGCAGCACTGTGAGGTGCAGCAGACATGTAGTCCGGTTTCTTCATTATTTCCACCTTAATGTCCTGAGACTCCAGGTTATGAATGAAGCCTGACACATCAGAGTCTACAACAGAAATTAACAAGCAGAAAAAAGATTCAGTCAAAACCGCATTGGCATTGTGTGGCATTAATAATAACATTAAGCAAGAGAGTCTATTGTTGACTCCGCAGGCTTTCCTTTATTGAGAACCGCGTACACAATTCTGTTAAAGTGTTCACAACTTCAAGGTATTGATAACCTGTCAGTAATTATATAGGGCATATTTATCATTCAATTAAGTAAATTATCTTCCTGTTTTCTCAGTCTTTTTAAAATCAATACTCTAAATTCCCATCCAAGAGAAGCAGGCAGGCTGACAGACCAGAAGAGTTAAGCACAAGCAGGCTGGTGGCATATTTGCGAGGTGCTTCATGGCTTCGGAGCAGATAAATAGGCTGGAAATGTCTCTCAGGGGAGTGGATCTGAATATTCCCTGTAGCCAGTGACAGAACCAGCACTGAAGTCAAGAAGACCAGGAACAAAGTCACACTAGTGTATGAGAGACAGACAAATAAGTATGTAACGTCTCTCATCCAACTGCAATTACCACTGTATAAATGAGACATGGTTTAGTAGTGCAATATCTCGACTCACTTGTATATGATGGGTTTCTTCTCCCGCTGCAGATTGAGCATATGGAGCCAGGCCACTGTGCTAAACTGCTGCCTCCAAAGGGTGTGGCCGGTCACCGCATCATGCCTGCTCTCTGAGAAGGTCAGCAGCCTCTGGTCTACGTCTTCCAGACAGGAGGCGTCACCACCTTCTTCTACCTTCTCCTGGTTAAACACACTGTAGTCTGAAACAAAACACGCTAAAGTCAACCTTGATTTTTTTTTTTTTTATAAACATACAAAGGTACATTTGAAGGTGTTTGTATACTTCATGACTAGGTATGCATGTCTTATTATAATTATGATTTTTTTTTTTTTTTGGGTGTTGATCATTCTAAATAGTAAACAGTGTTTCAATGAGAAATTAGAAATGATGGCCAGTCTTAATTATGACAGATCTTTCTCATTTATTAACCTCCCATGATACAGCACCAAAATAAGATAATAAAATTGTTTATAATTTAGAAAATCCCTTAAAGTTTAAAAAAATAAGAATCATTCTTTATAAATGCTTTTAATCACTTTCACTCACTCACTCATTTTCTACCGCTTATCCGAACTACCTCGGGTCACGGGGAGCCTGTGCCTATCTCAGGCGTCATCGGGCATCAAGGCAGGATACACCCTGGACGGAGTGCCAACCCATCACAGGGCGCACACACACTCTCTCATTCACTCACACACTACGGACAATTTTCCAGAGATGCCAATCAACCTACCATGCATGTCTTTGGACCTGGGGAGGAAACCGGAGTACCCGGAGGAAACCCCCGAGGCATGGGGAGAACATGCAAACTCCACACACACAAGGTGGAGGCGGGAATCGAACCCCGACCTTAAAGGTGTGAGGCGAACATGCTAACCACTAAGCCACCATGCCCCCCTGCTTTTAATCATTCTTTTAAAAATAAGAATCATTCTGTTCATATTTTGCTCTCTTTTTGTATGCCATTTGCTAGAATGCAGCAGGCATAAACAATGCAGAAAAATCTATAACATCATTCTTGTATTACTAAAAGGCTGTGCTGCGCTGTAGAATAAGAGCATACATGGTGAGCAGAAAAGAATTCTTCAAGTCTTGTGGTAGACTACAGGGCTACAGGAGATGATCACAGTAGGTTCCACTACTCTCAGCCAAGAGCATGGATTTGAGGCTTTAGTGGATTCAGGGTCACCCAACCTGGACAGTTGAACATTAGAATAAAAAGCACCTTGCCAGTAACAGTCTGTACACATGACATCCTCAAGATTCTTGTTTTTTTTTTTCCAAATAGGCCAATAAGAGAAACCTGTTGGCTGTTGTAGCCCTTCCTCCTCAACATTTAAAGTGTTCTAAGATTATTATCTGCTCATCACAGTTGGAGAGTGCGCTTATTTGAGTTTCTTTAGAGTTCCTATCGGACCAGTGTGGCCATTCTCCTCTGATCTCACTCATCAACCAGGCATTTTAACCTAAAGATGCTCCATACTCAGAACATTTTTTGTACCATTCAAGTCTTAATACTCAAACCAGCCCATCTGGTACCAACAAACATGCCATAGTCAGAGTTCACATGTATTGCCCATTCTGATGTTTGACATGAACTGAAGCTCTTAGCCTGTATCTGCTTGAATTTCTGCAATATGATCCTACCACATGATAACTGTGCAGGTGTTCCATTTAATTGACAGTGAGGAAGGACAGACAGACAGAGCCATACCATGCATGCACATTTATTTGCTGAAGATGTAAAAGTCTGTTTGATCATCCATCTTACCTGCCTGGTCCACTTCTGCTTCCGCCTCCAAACGCAGAAAGACATCTTCTAATGTTGTCATGGAAACACCATAGTTAATGATGCCCAAGTCAGATCTACTGTCCAGCTTGGCAAAAAGCCCTAAATATAAGATGAAAGGCATTAAAGTTATTAACAAACAATACACTCTGTTTAATCATTATGGAGATGTTTCACCTGAACTATCAAATACATTATTATTATTATTAGTATTATTATTATTATTATTATATAATTAATAATAATAATAATAATAATAATAATAATAATAATAATAATAATAATAATAATAATAATGATAATAATAATAATAATAATAATAATAATAATAATAATAATAATAATATTATTAATAGATACAGATGGGAAATAAACTAAACAGAAATAACTAATACAGAACCTAACATAAATTTGTCTTTATAAGCAACCATCAGGGCACATTCTACAGGTCTCTGGAACAGTACAAGAGGATGCACAACATTCATTTACAGACAGGGGCATACCTAGGTTGTATCAAATCCGTGCCAAGTAAATTACTTCTGAAAAATATTTAGTCATTCAACTAAATATAAATTCAAATACTACACATTAACATCCAAAAGCATTAGCCTGGAAGTTCCCTCTCCTCACTCCTCAGCTACAATGGCATCACCATATTGTGAATTATATTCTGATTGCCGAGGTGTCCATGGGAAAAGTTTTGGGCACAGCATTATGGTAAGGCAAATGACTGAAGTGGATGCGCATGATATTTTTGCTTCCATTGGCATTGGCCATGATTTAATCAATCCAAATAATGTAAACAATAGTGTTGCTAGACCATGTATATCTGAAAAGAAGCTTTCTTGTTCATTATACCTTTATAATTTACAACATACTGATCATGTGTTTGTGAAGTGTGCTGTCTAACCCTTTGGTCCAAAATTGGTATTCAACTGGGTTTAGCTCTGGTAACTGAGTAACTGGTAACATCATGTCTGGTAGCATCATGTCATATTTCATGTTATCATTCAGTAAGCTCTTGATAGATTCTGACGTCATCCTGAACACTTCAATCAGACAGAAATGTTTCGTCATATGTTAAATACTGCAGTGACATGAAGACTCAAACTATAACAGCAAAATGCAGCATTACATAGCTGCTGTTACATCATTGAGATATATACAAAATTGTAGCAATGAGGGATTTAAGCAGGTCAGTGTGCAACAGAGGATGATAGACTGGAAAATAGCTTTCTGTCAAACACTGAGACAACTAACTCCAAAACACTCTGGCAGACCCATCTAACAACCCTTGGTGGCCAGTTTGAATGCTGTGTGTAGTATTTACTCACATAGTAAATATGTCCGCTCATCTGATGTCAGAAATTGTTGAAACCATGTATACTATGAATGGTGCAGAGTAACAAGACAAGGTCCTTCTAAACTCAATCAACACTAGGAAAACTGCTATGTAATCTGTTATTCAGTGAAGCATAAGGCACTACGGCAGATGGTAGAAGAAACAGAAGCAGAAGGTTAACAGAAGCCAAACCTGGAAATGTTTCCATGCTCTCAAAAGGCAACGTGAATGTGAGTTCAGCTTCTTGTTGCCTTGACAACTCAGCCTTCGAAACATGCTGTTTGACCAGTGATGTGAGGCTGCCTACCTCACAGGTTTCAGTCACAGACATCCTACACAAAGTGAAAATCACATGTTTAGAAAGGGCACCATCTTGAAGTGATCAGTACTGTTGTCACTTTCTTATCTAAGCAGACAAACACACTCTAGAAATGCCAGAATAATCCAACATGTAACAAAATGTAGGGATTTCTTTAAAATAAATAGTTATATGTTACTGAAAAAGTAACCATGTCATTTCCTAAAATAAACACAACCCTTTAAAATGCCTATAAAATACTCTTTATTATACTATATCGGTAGAATTCATTAGACACCCAGTTACACATTTTAAAAATATTTCTAAAAATGCAGTTTTAAGCTAAATATGAATGCACATGAAACACTGACCTGAGGTGGTAACCAACACCACACTTGGTTTTGAGGTAGAGAGAAGAACCCACACATTTCAGCTGGCCTTGAGAGATAACTGCCTTACGATCTGTGGAGCCAGGAGATTATAAATAGAAATATAAAATTATCCTGAGGGTTTGTGTGTGTGTGTGCGTGTTGCAATAATGGTGAACCAGACCTGCAAGTATGTCCGCTTCATCCATATAGTGTGTGCTAAGGACAGTAACTCTGCCTGCTCTGCGACTCTTCAGTAATGACCACACCTGGTGACGTGATACTGGGTCCATACCAGCTGTAGGTTCATCCAGAAGCAGAATCTTCAATTCCCACACACACACACAAACACACACACACAAACCAAGGGTCAGAGGCATTCACCTACATAATCATAACTCAGTGTAATAAAGGTTTTTTCCTACCTTGGGATCTCCTAGAATTGCAATGCCAACAGAGAGCTTCCTCTTCTGACCTCCACTCAGGTTCTTGGCCGGTGCATCCATGATCTTCTCCAGGTCTAGAGCCTTCAAAACCTTCTTAACCTTAGAAAATGAATGTGTTGATTAATTTACTGGCAAATAATCCCTATAATCATATTAACCATTGTTTTTGGGGTTTTTGTTGGTGGATAGGTGGGGGTGGATTGCATATCACCCAAAAGATTACAGACAAAGTAAGTGATGGCAAACTGTTTGGTCTAAAGTTTGTAGAAACCTGATTATCACAGCCATATGCTGCTTTCCCAAACTGTTGCTACAAAGAAGCCCAGAACTGTTTAAAATGTCTTTAGGTGCTGTGGCATTAAGCTTTCTCTTCACTAGAACTATGGGCCCAAACGTGTTCCAGCATGTTACAATGTAAGAACACCTTTCAAATGTACTGGAACGCCAAATATGTACCAGGTCTTCTTGCCCCAAATCAGTGCCTGACTTCACTACTGCTCTTGTGACTGACAGCAAATCCAACTTTTAGCCATATAGTGTGTGTGTGTGTGTGTGTGTGTGTGTGTGTGTGTGTGTGTACCTCATTATCAATGTCAGAGGGCAGAATTCCTTTAATTGCTGCAAAAATCTTCAGGTGCTCCTCTACAGTCAGCACATCAAAGATGATGTTGAACTGAGGGCAGATCCCCACAAGCTGTTTCATCTCAGAACCATCTGCTATTTCTGCCACAGGGGAGCCATATATGGTAGCAGAGCCTAGGGTCATGAGTAACACCAGCCATAGATTTAAAGTTAGTTTTCCATATCTATAAGTTAATTCAGTCACATTTCTTCTGGCCAAATAGCATTCCTACAAAAAAGTGAACATTTAAATTCATAGTTTATACCACAGCCCCACAACAGTCCCAAGTGATCAAAATGCATTTTTTTAAAATCAAATATTTTTGGTGCACTTTCATATTTGATCAATATAAAGTGATACAAATCACTACTTACAACTATAAGTGTTAATAGAACATGCTGTGTTGAATCGTTTTTTTAAAACTTGATATCATACAAATAGGAGTCTCACACCTTCTGTTGGAGGACAAATGCCACACAGGATGTTCATGAGGGTAGATTTTCCTGCACCACTGTGACCCAACAGAGCTGTTATTTGGCCTTCATAGATGTCAAAAGTCAAACCTAAAACCACAGACAACATTATAAAGAAAGCTTCTAATCCCTTAAAGCTTTCCTGGGCTAATTAAACAAAGTATTATAAAAGTATACTACTGATTTTGAGATTTTGACATATTTTTCAACATTTGACAGGCAACAACACAAAAGGCTGTCAATGTGATATGTGGCCTAGGCAAAATAATCAAGAAGCATTAAAGCAATCTATAATCTAATGGTCAAAAAAGAATTATGAAACAAATAGACTAGACCCACCTCTCAGTGCTTCCACTGTGTTATCTTTCCCTTTATAGGTTTTACGGATGTTACAGATCCTAAGGGGGTTAAAAAAATAAATAAATAAATAAAAAAACAGAGGTATTAAATTGCATATTTGGCAGCATTCCATGTCTCAGCAAGATGCAGAATTACTGGCACCAATCTCAGAAAGCTTAACTAAATTTCAGAGCAAGACATGTAACATCTGACAGGCATCCCTAATAGTACTCACTAAATTTATTGCTGGCTTAAGTCAAAGGTGTAAAAGTGTTAAATGGAACAAGTCCAAATAGACGTGTTTCTTTCTTGTTTATTTCCTTCCCATCCAAAATAATTAGAATGCTCTAAAAAAAGAAGTGGCCCGGTACCTGATAGCTTCTTTGCCTCTAAATTCAGGAGAAACAGGCTCTACTGATTCATCAGTTGTAAGAGTTCCATTCACCTCAGCTTCATACACAGAGCTCACTTCCACATAGCGCTTTCTGCGTCTCGACCAATAAGAAGGCTTCAGAAAAAAGATCATAGAGCGTCGCATTCCAAACTCACCTACAGGCAAGAAGAAATTATTCTGAGAACAGCCAATGTAATTGAAAGGACATTACAAACAGTCATACGCCTGCTGGAAAAGTAACAGAAACAGTGTTGCGCCGTAGAAATATGATATTTAAGTCACTGTAAAGATAACTAACCCGTAAAAGCTTCCTCAACTTACTTTGAGTCAGTTGTTACCACGGAGATAAACAACTATACTAAATTAAAGTTTTATTTCTCTCTCTCTCTCTCACACACACACACACACACACACAGTACAATGTCCAATTAAATGCTTTTTACAACTGTCCAGTGACATAAAAACAGAATTCTTGAAAACTTGCTTAATATAAAACATAATATAGAAAAAAAGCTAAAGATAATATTAAGGATATAAAAGTATGTATACCAGAGAGAATGATTCTGAATGAATATTGTTTAAGTATGTAGCTTTGACTCTCACCTGGCAGAACCTGCTCTAAGTAAATGGCAATCAACAGATAGAGGATACAGTCCAAGCAAAGCATAAGCAGTGGCACATAGAGTGGATGAGGGCCATTAGCCAGAGTGGAGAAGACTGCCCCATCCTCCTGTGCCTCCAGATACACCACCTACACATGAAAACATTCTGATATTTTACATAAAAGTAAAGTAAAATAAATTATGTATAGTACACTGTAGTATCGCTTTGACAATTGACTATTCTTTGGACTTATTCAAATATGCACCAGATAAGTACATCACTAACAAATTGTATGTGAATTTTCACCTCAAGCACAAACCTAAATGAACCCTAGGACATAAATGATCTTGGAGGAGTTTACCTGTGCAATACCAATTGAGAAGGCACTGGGGGAAAGCAGGCAGAGGAGCCAGACAGCCAGCTGGGGAAAGTCCCTCATCAGCACAGTAAACAGAGACAGAGAGCCAAACACCAGGGTCAGCATGGAGCCCACTGTACTTGCAAACTTGGGTTTCTTAAACAAAGGAGTCAGCATGAAGGAGAAGAAGATCTGAGGAAAGAAAGAGACCAAAGTCAGTGTAATCTGTATGATCTGCGCTCAAACATGTAGCAAATGATAAGAATGATTAACTGCCATGAGCATAGCTCTGCATTTTTAATGAGATTTTTAATTAGAGATTTATTATTATATAATAAGATTTTTTATATTGAAAAATTGATCAATAAGCCTTTTGGGAAAGTGCAAGAACAGTAGACATTTGTTTTAAAATTGCATCAAAAAAATCCAAATGACCCAACTGAAAGTGCACAATTACGTTGAGAAAATGAACATTTTAAAAGAGAATGAAACCAAAAGCACCAGATAATGGCCTATCGTTTGAAACTTGAATGCCTAATAGAGCTTGAAATGAAAAGAGGCCTAAGGTTAAACAAGTAATATATCAGCAGGTGCCATTTAAATTAATCATTGTTTTAACTGATTTTCCTAACTCTATGCATGGAGCATAGCTAAAGAACAGACACATGTAACTCACAGTGGATATTCCATAGAGGAAAATAAGCAGGAAGATGATAAGGAAATTGCTGTTGGAGAAGAGAGGAGTCCATGTGGCAATAACAGCCATAAGAACAGACATTGTGGTCACCAGGGCAGCATAAAGAAGACCCCATGACAGCCTATGTTTCAAACACACACACAAACACACACATATACATATATAAAAACAATAATTACAAACAAATGTAAGCATTTAGCAAAGACACCATATTTCATTTAATTCCAGAAGATGGTAAATTAGGAATTCAAGTCAAGAGACAAGTCAATGATGAAAGTCTATTTCTTCTAATTACTCTACAAAAGTGTATATCAATAACAAAGTAAAAATACTATTCACACCATTTCAACAGCCATTCTCAGGTTTTTATCTCTGTACTTACCAGAATGCTGTGTCATAGAGTCCCATCATGCTCATGGTGTCTTTGAGTCTATGCTCTTTTTCAGCTGCTACATTGACAATGAGGAAGGAGACAAATGGAGTGAAGGCGAGCACTAGATAGATGGAGATGAGAGCATGGGGAAACTTCTGGACCTCCACTGAGCCTGGGTGACCCATCATTACTACACGTACATTCAGCTCTCTCCATGCTGAACGTTTAGTCTGCATCTGCATCATCACACAAATAGTGATTCATTTTTAATTAAACATGCAATTATCTTGTCTACTAATTTATTTAGAATAATAATTCATTTTTAATTTAGTTGCACGCTGTTCTACTACATACTTATTAAGACTTTGTTTAAGGAATCAAAAACAATATTCAAGACTGTCCAAAAAAATAAGGCTCATAAATAAACTCACTTAGCCAATCTACAAACATGCAACATTTTTTCTGCAATTTCTAACCTGGATAATAGCAGCGTCAATCAGTGACTGTAGGCGTACGAACCCAGAGTACCAGTAGTTTGCTGCACGGCAGTTTAAATAATTGGCATAACAGTTTGCTGTGTAATAAAAAGAGGAACAGTATTAACCATGTAACCGAAGTTATACTGTATATAGGTAAACCATATAACCTAAATTATACATTATAGGTTAAGAACCAAATATCACTGGATCTATGCTAATTAGTGCAGAAATATATTTGTTCAAGAATTAGATATGACTAAGAAAAACACATACATTTGCACATACTGTATGTACCAAATTAGTAAAATGATCAAACTAAACAACTATTAGTCATTTCTGCACTGATATCCATCATCTATCATGGATATCATAATGATTTATGCTTAGAAATTTTTCAAGCTGTCTTTCTTACCAATTGACTCAGTGAAGTCACTAGGAAGGGGAACCTGGTAGTATGGGAAACGTAGCTGGTAGGACATTTTATCAAGGAACACCACACCCACATAGCTAAGTGGCTCATACAGACTGGCGTTTTCCAGATCTTCTTCACTCGAGAACATCTCCAATCGATCTTGCATATCTGTAACCATAACCACATAAACACATCAAGTGAATAGCACCCAGAAACTTCTGGAACCTGCTTTTAATTCTTTTAGACAAAAACCAATACAGAAAAAATGCAATGCATGGTTGGGCGACTGTATGAAATACAAATTATTCTGACACATATACAGTAGCAGAAAACTAACACTAATTATATATTCACTGTGAATAATTAAATAAATAAATCATCCAGTTACTGATACTCACGTAGCTCTTGTGCCACCTCCTCCATAATCTGACTTGTGACATTTGTTACAGGGGTGTAGCCCAGGCCTTTAAATGACACATACTCCTCATCCTCAAGGTCAGTAGTACTGATGCTGGCATAAGAGATATGGGGGTTCAGCATACTGATGAGGATGAGAAGGCCCAATAGGAGCAGAGGAAGGATCAGCTCCTGAACAGAGAGACAAGAAATAGTAATATGCAATTCATTAACATTCAACTAAGAAAAATGTGAATGTATTGTTTTATCATTTAATTGTAGACATGGCTGGTATGCAGAGAACACTTTTGAATAAATAAATAAATAAATAGTCTCTGGCTTATATAATAAAAATCGATGGACCTTTGTAAAAAGTCAGAACAGGAAAATACAGCTCAGCAGTTTAAATAATCATCTATTGTATAATGTATATTGTTTAGACATATGTGAGGAAATCTGACTCATAGTTTAAATACTGAAGAGTAACTCAATATTCCTGCACATCAACCTCCATAAAAATCAATTTGGCTAAGCGGCCACTTACTTGGCAAGACCTCACTTGGCAAAAGGTTCAGCTTTCTCCAGTTTATTTCTTTTTAAATAGAACATATCATTGGGGAGGGCCAGAAAATATCCCCACAGTGCTCTATTTATGTACTCAGAAAGGAAGATGATGCAGCCTGATGTAGTTTCTAGATTCACAAGTTTTTTTTAGTATATACCTACAAGCTAGCTATCTGTATTATCTTCAGATTCCTGACATGTTTCTACAATTAGGGAGGGGTATAATTAGGCATCAACAATCAGACTTGCACATGTTCACTGATCTACACTGTATGGACAAAAATATGTGAACATGTGTAAACCATGCATATCTTGGGGGTCTTCGCACAAATTGGAAGGAAACAATTTAACAGGCTGTCGCATTACAATCCTTTCATTGGAAGTAAAAGGGCCAAAACTGTTACACATAATGTCCTGCACAAAGCGAGGTAAAAAAAATCTTGTCAAGGTTGGAGTAGAAGAGCTGACCTGCACAGAGCTTTAAAAAGATTTAAAGATTTTAAAGAGAATAAATCTCTTTAAAGAGATTTAAAAAGCACATATGGGGTGATTGTCAAATGTCCACATACTTTTGGGATTATAGTGTATACAGTATATAGTGTCTTTGTCAACAACATTTAGAAATTCAAGGCATCTATGTAGTATTCAAGAGTCTTAGCAGTTACTAAGCTGCTTATATATTTTTGATCACCCTTTTCACATCAAAATTTTTCAAAGACATGTGCAAGTGTCCAAAACACAACACAGGGAGTGTCTCAGATAGATCCCTCAGGCAACATGCATAATAACCACAGCTCAAATTCTACAAGGGGCAAAAAACCTAGCTTAGGTACAGTATACTTCTCAATACTAGACTTCTCCTGTACTAGAACAAATTCCTCGTATGTGAAAACATACTTGGCAATAAAGATCTTTCTGATTCTGATTCAATACATAATAGACTTTCTTTGTCCTTTCAGATTTTGACTGCTCATCAAGGATCCTATTGTTGATTATAATAAGCCAAAGAAAATTCGAAAAAAGAATCTCTGGTCAACAGTCTTCATCTCAGAACCTGAATCACAGAATACATTCAGCACAGTGATCTTTATATTTATATAAAAATAACAAAAAAAAAACACATTTTGATTACTAATTCATTAACTTCAAGATAGCAATTTGGTCTAGGTCTTACATTAGTCATTGAGACATGAACTTCGTAATTAGCACACCAGAATAAACTGCGATTATGATTGGAGGTGCAGTAACATGAGGGCTGGACTAGTTGAAATCAGATGTGTGGGTATGGTTTGGGATGTGGAAGCTTTTTTGTTCCCAGCAATAAATGAAAATTATCCGACTAGACTTGCCTAATGGCCTCCACTAACTATTTTTAGTAACAACTATGAAATGAGAAACATCTAAAAACTTTCGGTAATCTGTCACTATACTGTACATTTTACGTCATGCACACATGCTACTTCTCAATCTGAACGGACTTCCTTCTGATTGTTTTTCTATCCTGGTACGCTGCACTAGAAATAAAATTTGACAAACGCGTCCGTCTGTCCATCCGTCCATCCATCAATCACTGCGAGTTAGTTGACTCAGTGGAACAAAATATGTTAAGAGAATGAAAACAAAAACATGGTGAAACATTTACAGAATATAAACTTAAATGCATGATGGTAAAATGAAAACAATGAGAAACCATTATTCCTTATTTGTGGCAACGTTTTGCTACACTGCCTTCATTGTTATTTTATTTATTTACTTTTTTTGCATGCACTGAAACTCATGGTCCAAAACACTTGCCTACATTAAATCCATCTAACAATCAAAGATGGATGATGGTGGTGGTGGATTGATGACACAACCAAGAGCTCAATTCCACCTCACCAACTGAGAATGAGAGAAAAAACAATAAAAAAAAAAAAGCACCTGCAGACTTTGTTGCTTGGTTCTCCATTTGATGAGGAGGTTTTTGTAGAGCAGGCTCCTGGTTTGTTCCCACACACCAGCATCTCTTGTGCTTACAGACTGCATTTTTGCAGCATGCTTCAGCAGGCTGGAACAAGGGACGAGATCTTGGCTCAGGGTTCTGACACAACTGCAAAAACCATAACGTTAGTAATCGAAACTAAACCGTTTGATATATAAAGTAAATAAACAGTTTGAAGCCGCACCTGTACCTGGTCTCTCTTCTCAACGCCTCTCATAAACCACTTTATAACAACTGGCTATAATTATTTTAGTCACAAAATGCTATCTGAGACGAACGTCTATATATCCTCATAGCGTCTGAGCAATTAATAACGCTGATAGAAATGACTAAGTCGAAATAATTAGTCCATGTTTGTCGCGTCAGAGAGAAACGTCTCGAGCTGTCATGCTAGCTAGTAAACACTGGTAGCTAAGCTAACTAACATAGTGACAGAAAACTGCAACGTCGACCGTTAAAGCGCTGATTCAAACTAACGTACGACGTGAAAATCATTACGTCATGTCTTACTTCTAAGACGTTTAATCTGGTTTAATGTTAAAAGACGTGAAAACGCGGTACATGTTCCTCTTTCGTTCAGACAGTAAGTACGCACAGTCACATACAGTGTAGAATAAAACATACAAGGCAAAAGGGCTTCGTCTTCACTCAGCAGAGGAGCTAAGGCCTGTGACGCTGACCAATCAGGACTCCCAATCTGTAATGCTGGCCAATCAGAACGCAGCTCTTTTCCCCTTTGAGTTGATACCATACTTCAGTGCATATGTTTACATTGCTGTAGGTAAACATATTAGTGTGTTTTTAAAAATATTAAATGTTTAATTATGTTATTCACTAATAACCTATATAGTAATAAATATTCCCGGGAACAATTATTCATTGATCTTTAATATGTCTTACTATATACTACATTGCAGTAGTATCAACACTGTATATGTGCAAGAGTGTTAAATGACAAGATGAAAAGCAGCAGTTTTGAAATCAATTTTATTTGTATACAAATAAAAAATGTACAAAATTAAGAGTAGAAAAAGAGTATATGTATGCATACGAAAACATCGAAGAAAAGGCTGGTCGATTAAAAAGATCATCCAAGGCGCAGGAACGTGATGAATACATAGATATGATGTATTATTTGTGGCTTTACTACAAAGAAATATGTCATCCGTAGAGAAAATACAGTTTAAGTACCAGTCTGAGGCAAATAAAGGAAAATTCCTATTAGTCATTTACAGTAAACATTGACTAAAACAGTGACATCAACAAATGGAACAGACTGGAGCTTCCAGATTATTCTACAGAAACTCATAGTCTATAACAGTTATCACAGAAATTATACCCTGACTGCATATGAGACAGTGAAAACACTATGAACCGAAGATGCCTTATGCAACCATGAGACATGTGAGATATACTGTTCCCTTGTGGATAAAACTCACTCACTCACTCCCATACCTGGGTTCGTAAAAAATAAGGTTTACATTCAGCTTAAATACACTGAATTACGTTTTGAAGGTGCTTTTTATGATTTCCCAGAATCACATAATACACACACCAAGGCATAAGGCATAATCACACACTAAACCCAAAGCATTAAAGGCAGGATTATACCCTCTGTCAAAACTGCTTAGCTCAAACAAGCATTTCTTTTCTATATTATCTTGGGTTTAATTTTTTTTAAATAGTTATGCATCCTCTCAGGGGCGTAGCCATCTTTTAAAAAGTGGGGAGGACGAAATGTCTATCTTAAACTTTCTTGTCTCTTTGAATTTTAAATCACTCTGCATTTATATACATTGCTCCATTAAAACCTCAACATGTGGTGAACACAACTCTCCACTAAAAAAGTGAGGGGACGAATTTACTTTTTATAAAAAGTGCGTCCCCCGCGTAATCTACGCCCCTGCATCCTCTTAATCCATGAAAATCAATGTACATTGATATATAATTAAATGGATCTGCAAATGATTAAAAGCACTTGCATGCTACATGCCAGATATAATCTTCAAGCACATCAGCAGAAACACATAAAAGAGCACAGGAGTCCCCCAATATATATATATATATATACAGTACAAGGCTCTTAACCCTGTCTTTCTGCACGCAGCACAAGGCAATATTCAGGTTTCTTTCTGTGCTTGTAGTGAATTTGATTCCGTCATGTGTAACACGGGCATTGGGATTAAGAGAAATGTCTCTTGAATTTCAGACTGTTGAAAAAGTGATCTCTGTAACTTGAGTAAACGAAAGAGTCCTCAGTGTTTGCGAGTGCGATGACCTCCAGCGCCTGTGGGGGTGACATAGAGGAGCGGCTGAGGCAGCCGGGTTTGGGGGCCGTGCTTTACATTGCTAAGGTGGGAGGGAAGGTTGATCAAGGGAGCATCTCCTGTTGAACCTGTCAGGTTTGGGAAAAGCAGATGAAAAATATTCTTATGAATAAACCTGATATTATCCTAATATATTTACCACTATTTAGAATTCAGTTCAAGGTTATGTTGTGGTTTATAATGGCACAGGAATGAAAAAAATCTTTTTTAAGCTACATACAGTATTATGCATATAAGTCAGGAAAGGTAGGCTTGTTACATAACAAAAGAAAAAGTAGAAAATCGTGTAGAGACACTATAGAGTGTGTTACTGACCTGTCTGGTGGTTGGCGTGGGAGGGTCGGGCTTTGCCAAGCTGAACCGGAGCTCTATGCCGAGGGCGCAGGAGGGGTGCAGGAGGCTGGCCGTTAATGTGTAGGTGTGGGTCAGAAGTGCTATCAAGAGGCCGGAAACTTTGGCTAGTGCTCTTCCCGTGAGTTAGCTGCAAGAGAAAATGTAACCTTAATGTAATCATTCACTCAATCCTACTTATT
Organism: Tachysurus vachellii; assembly: GCF_030014155.1. Classification (NCBI taxonomy): domain Eukaryota; kingdom Metazoa; phylum Chordata; class Actinopteri; order Siluriformes; family Bagridae; genus Tachysurus; species Tachysurus vachellii. The sequence continues at coordinate 10,788,465 of NC_083461.1, read as the reverse complement.
TGAAATACCAATGAGGATTTAAAAAAAGGAACCTAGCAGACCATTTTTGACATCATTTATTTTTGGTTGATGTTTTTGGTTGGCTATGTATTCACCTCAAATGACTTCAGCACTTTGTATTTATATTAGCAGGAGTTTAGGCAGAAACAAAAGAAATACTTGATACAGTTCACAAAAATGATCAAGCATCTGCTCCATGTACTCTGTGTTAGATAAACCTTGATGTGATAATGAACGACAAGCAAAACTATCTGTTTCATTCAGACATGTCTTAACAGAGAGCAAACAGTGATAGAAACACTGAGATTACTGACAGAACATCATGTGTGAAAGCATTGCATATTTTAGCATGTGCATATTTGTTATTCATTGCTTCAGTCACAGCTGGTCAATTATTCCTTGTCAGGCTTTTAAGTAAACAATTACTTTAACACTGTGATGAAAAATGTCTTAATGACTCACAGCTTGTCCAGTCACCTCAAAGGAGCGAGATCTTCTTTTGCGCCTGCGAGCCTCAAAGTCCTGCTCCCGTGGGCCGGTGTTTTTGGGCACAGCCTGGCGGTTCCTGGGTCGTGTCCAGGTGCTGTTTGGGACAAGGCCATCACCCGTGCTGCTCGACAGATTGTCGTCGGATGTGGCGTGGCGGAGCTCTGGGCTTGGCTGCCGTCCTCGACGCAGCACTGGCCTTTTCAGAGGCGCATCAGTTAAATACAGTATACTTTTATTTTTTTTGGTATCCAGAATCAAGGGAGGAGGAGGAACACGCAGAGCATCAATCTCCAGCACTTTGGAACGGCGTCGTGCCGCTTTCACCGCAATGCTGTGCACGCCTCTTAGAATTTTCTGCCTCTCTAAAGAAGGAAAAAGTTAAAAAATAGAGATTTATGTATCTTCTACGGTGGTGCAGAAGATTCCCTCAGACAGGAATTAAGCCGAGTATACAGACTCTAATGAATTCTATAGAAGACATTAAACAGCTAAAGCCAGGCTGTATCCAATAAACCTGCACATTATCATGATTTCTTATCCTGACATTTATACTGAGCCAAAGACAACAAGCTTTTTCTCTGTAATTGATAATACAACAGATGGTACAAGTTCAGAGAACAGAGTTGGTCAATGTGACATACACTTACACTTATGTATATTATATCTGCATTGATTGTATGAATGCGCTTTAGGAAGTTAGGAGATAATTTATTACACGGAACAATTGCTTCTGATTGTCTTAATTTGCATCCCACACCAGAATGCAAGGTAAAAAATATGACTTCAGGTACTTCATACTGTCATTTCCCGTTCACCTTTAGGTGTGAGAGGAGCTTCAGTTCCGTTCTCACTGCTCTCAGGTGAGGAGTCCAAGTGGCTGCTCATACTGTGGCTCAAGAGGCTGTAGCTCAGAGCTCCATCTAAAGCGCTGGGCAACAACTACAGACAAAAGGCAAACATAATGTCATTTTCTACAGCACAGTCATGTATATTCCCTGCAGAGGCTTATGAAACCTGCACAGGATCTATAGATCAGTTAGAACAGCACTCAAGCCAATGTCTGAAGCATTCTGTCTGCTGAAACGACTCTACAGAAACAAGAGTGCTGACCTCTCGGTTGCCCTGTCCGTTGATGTGAATAGGTGGAGGAGTCATGACCGCAGAGCTCTTTATCTGCTTTGCATGCAGGCTGCTCTTAAACACACGGTTACTGTCACTGAAAGAAAACAATTGCTGAAATGAAACAACAGCATGACAGCATATAACAGAGAGAAGGATTAAACATGGAACTTAAAGGTTAACTTGACAAACCGTGTACACTTGGAAAATTTTTATTTTACATTACCACAAAAATGTTTTGTTTGTCTTTATATATGAAATATGCTTCATATTTTGGGCAGTTCATTACACTACAGCTGTAACAGAAGTTCATTACAGTGTAAACAAGCCGAAAGTAACTCAGAAGTAAGACAGTTTACTTTAAATGTTGATTTTCTTTAGAATTTGACAGCTAATCAATCAGTAGTGTAAGATTCCCATAGCTATTAATGAAATTTATGCCATAGCACTGTTGTTCACTCAATTCTGATTGGTCAGTAGGCGATTATTACTATTATTACTTGTCTATAACAGCACAGACAACAGGCCCAGCTGTAATTCAAATGATATCTTCATATATGTTATGCTTTTGTTATAATTTTGCAGATGTTTCACAACATTAAATATGACAACAAACAGATAAAAAGTATGACGTTCTTTTATGACGTGTTCTTGACATCTTTGGCAAATTACTGCGGTATAAAGTGATAATTAAAGAATAAATGAAAGTCACTTATTTTTCCTGTGTCAAGGACAATGTCGTGTGTCTTCAGGATTGTGCCATAAACCAGTTATAATATATATTATACTATATAATGACATAATGATATAATAGTACTCATTACCAATGTGTGCTTGATTTTTAACTCGAAATGTATTTGTGTTTTCTGAACAAACACTGAAACCTAAGCATGCTCTTATATTTATTGTAATGTTATTTACCCATCAGGCTCAGGTAAAATCGGTGGCAAAGTGTGCCTCCGCACTTTAAACCTTCCTTGTCTGATTTCAGACCCCAGAGTGCGAACACTCTCCTGATCTGAATCCAGCTCCTGCAAGGGGTCACGTCCTCTGCTAGGGAGAGCAATCTTGGGCAGAGATCCCTCCTATGAATAAAAGGCAGGGTGAGCATGTGGTTATTCATACAAACACAGATGAATCAATGCTTCTGTAGTATAGAGAATCTATATCATTTGACATGTTAATTCACACCTTCAGAGTATGGATGGTGACCTTATCTAAAGCTATGACTCGATCCAGATTTCCCTCGTCCAACTCTCTAATGTACATATCATACAGCTCCTGAAGTTGCGGAGGCACCAGCAGATTGTGATCTGTGTAGAAGATATAAAAACATTAAAAAAACCTTCTGAATGCAGATTTATCACAACAAAGTTCCCCTTCTGCTCTGCCTTGACACCACTTACTGTTGATGAACTGCCGCTGTTGCTGGATGATTTCATGGCACAGCTGCCTGTGCTGTTCGAAGCGCTGCACCACGACATCCTTCTGGCGGATTACGTTGTCCTTGAGAAGTGTGTGTGACTGCATCTCAGCGTTTTCAATCTCAAGCTCGTGCACCTTACACAGCAGTCCGAGGACCTCCCGTTGCTCCTCTGAGCTCACCCTGCATGGCAGCAGCTCCTCCAGACGCCGGGCTCTTTCACGTAACTCCACTAGGAGGCGTTCTAAACCAGCCTAAACAGCACAGCAAAGTCAGATTTAATAAACTCTGTAGAATATATTTTTTTATCATAATCTTTTGATCAAAGTAATGTTTTCTGGGGTTGTAAATATTTAAAAAGTGTAAAACAATGACAGACAATGTAATCTTTTCACTTCTGTCGGTTGTAATATGAAGAAATATAGCTTGAATTTTGTGTGGAGAGAAAATCATCTTTAATGATTCTCTTCCTAGTGTAAAGGACACAATTCAAATAGCTAAGTCCCAGTAGATTAGTGTGCTGAAATTAATTACAGTGTCTGCTGGAAAATCGGATTTTGGTCTGATGTTAATGGTCTGATAATAGCCATAACCAAAAAAAACAGTGACCAATACCTTACAGTGGCCATGAAAACAAGATCTGAGTGTCTGTGAAACTGTTAGTTATTACCTTTTGTTTGCGTATTTTTTTCTGTTCATTCATGAGCATGACCAGGTTCTCTCTGGCCATGGCCACCTCCTGAGTCTCTGTGCTGTCCGGAGGAGAATCCGGAGTGTCTGAATCCTTCTCACTCTCATCCTTGTGAAAACTCTCTTTCCTCCGTTCACTTTGCCACTTCCTGTGGTGCCTACTTCGTTCCTGCTCCCAACTGTAGAGAAATAAATAAAAACCTCACATCAGGATCAGGATCTGGAACAGGCTAGGATGTCTTTCTGTAGAAATGAACTTGTTTCAACCTTTGGTATTCAAAGAAATCTGCTTTACTGATTAAATTTGGATTTCAAAACGGGGGAATAAATTTGGCTGCTATAGAACTTAAAATAATTCCCACTTATATATAATATATATTTTACTACAGTTTTGTGTATGTATGTGTCTACGTATTTCTGTGTGTTTTATAGAACGATTCTCACTCTGCAATGGTTAGCAGGTGTTTGGACGTGTCAATCTGGATCTCCATGTTCGTGTTGTCCAGCTCCATTAGCCGTTTTCTGATCTGCATCTGCTGTCTGAAGGCTTCTATTAGCTGTTCCCTCAGCTGGTCCATCTCTGCTCTGCTCTGCTGTGTGGAATGAGCCTGGACTTCCGCTACAACACCACAAAGGGGCAGCAGTGAGTGCCAAAGTCTGTGTGAAAGGGTACTCGGCAACAAGCACAAGTGTCATATCCCTGTCAGATAGTTGCTATGGTGTAGAGGGAGGAGTCTTTGTCAGTATGTAACCAGCTGTAAACAACCTATAAAAGTACTCATGGAAAAAGAAGTAAGAGTATTAAAGCAATTCTGTCAAATATTATATATTTTTTTGTTTTTTAATACGCCACACTGAACCAATATCGCAAATAAAAGAAGGATACTAAGCCCAGTAGTCGAACGATACGCATACGATTGTGAGCTCATTAGCGTAACAGGTGAATGTCCACCAAGAGAACTTACTCTGTGTAAATGCCAGATATGAGCTCATTACTGACCTGAATGTTCATGGCATGGAAATCTGGCCTTGTAAATCATATCAACCACACTGTTGTAGTGCAATGAGGGGACAAACGGATCTGTAAAATATACCATTGTCAAATGTTGGAAGAAGTGAAGTACCCTGCACATGGCGTATGTCTGTTCTGTCAGCATTGCTCTGCCGACCAGACTGTTCGGCAATCTTCGTCTTCAGTCTCTGTATCTCGCTGCGAAGGTCTGAGATGATGCTGGTGTACTGGGCAATGTGATAAGACACATTCAGCAAGTTTCTTTTCACCTAAAAAGACAGTGTGTGTGTGTGTGTGTGAGAGAGAGAGAGAGAGAGAGAGAGAGAGAGAGAGAGAGAGAGAGAGAGAAGGGAAAAAGAGAGAGAGAAAACATTAGTATATTAAATAATATCTCTGATCATAAATGTGTCTCCAGCTGTGTTTTTCTGTTTTATGTAACATATACACTAATTCATTGAGCTCCACTGACATGCTATATAGGTATGTTTGTGTGTGTTCATGTGTGTGTGAGTGTGTTTGTGTGTGCGCATGTGTGCATGTGTGTGTGTGATTGTATGGTTGTGTCCTCACCCTTGTGCGGATACTTTTGGCACGATCAGCATAAGTCAAAGTGTTACGAGACTCTTCAAAGGCAGATGAAGCAGGACTTATATGAGCTATCATTACCGTCCGACTGTTCCCACCAAGCGAATCCTGTCAGTCAGAGACAAAATAAAAGTTAATTTCCACTGCATAGCTACAAAACAGAGATATAGAAAAACAGCAAAGACAATAAACTAGCTAGACCCTCACAGATGGATGGCAAATCAAAGGATACATTAACTGAGGGAAGAATTTCATTGCATCTCTGGTTGGTTCTTCATTTTATTTGTCCCTTATCAATAGGCATATAAAAGAGAGCAAGAGCATCATTTCTTAACCTTAAGCAGTCGTGTCAGCTTGCTGTCTCTGTAGTTGATGTATCTGTTGCCATTTTTCTCACTCAGAGCATTGATACAGTTTCCCAGTGCCAACAGAGACCTGTTTATGTGAGCTCCTTCCTTCAGCCTCTGTCCCCTGTTCTGTGTCTAAAAAGGGAACAAGAATGGATTATTACAATAAAGTATAGTCTTTAGTCTGACACATTAATAGAATGGGCTGTACACTGCTGGAAATGAACAGAATCTAATGCTAGCTACAGTACTAAACTGCCATAACTACAAAAACTTCAGACATGAAAGTTTTTTCCATATGCAGTTCTTTTATCTATTCCTCCGTCTTGCGGTTGCATATATTTACCTTTCACTGACAAATATATCTCTCACTCACTCACTCACTCACTCACTCATTTTCTACCGCTTATCCGGACTACCTCGGGTCACGGGGAGCCTGTGCCTATCTCAGGCGTCATCGGGCATCAAGGCAGGATACACCCTGGACGGAGTGCCAACCCATCACAGGGCACACACACACACACTCTCATTCACTCACGCACTCACACACTACAGACAATTTTCCAGAGATGACAAATATATCTAAGAGCTCAAATTTATAAAAGATCATTATATGAGCTGAGAAATGCCTTTGGGGAAACCAGCTTATGGGTCACACATCCATTTCCACCAAGAGACTTGTAACACTTGATGGTAGACAGTCATCCTCTTTCCAAAAACATTCTACCATGCATTTTATTATTACATGAAAAAAAGCCTACTAAATAAGCAGCTCGGTGACACAGCTCTCTGCTGTGAAGCTTCTAGAATAATCATGACTTGACATGATTGTTGGTGCCAATAATATATTCTTATTTTAGATAGGTTTATCTATTATATACTGTAGTGAGAACATCTTTATTAACAAGAAATCTATGCCTTTTTTCATTAGATATTATAATTTAAAGCAATTTATTAAGACATGTGCAACAAACAGCATAACATGGCTGTTAAAATGTAGAACTATAAAAAAAATGATCCGCCCTACTTACTCAAGGTGCTAATGGCTACACAAAGCAATTAGGTGGTAATTATTACCACAGGGGTGTCCAGTTTTTTAAACAGTGTGTGTGTGTCTGTGTGTCTGTGTGTGTGTGTGTGTGTGTGTGTGTGTGTGTGTGTGTGTGTGTGTGTGTGTGTGTGTGTGTGCAGGTTTTCATTCAAACAAAGCAGAAGCCACACCTGAGCCAACTGAAAGCTAAGATGAACTGATGAAGTCAAACATCAGGTGTGGCACATGCTTGATTACAACATGAACTCCTGCACCCATACTGGCTCTTTGTGGATAGTATTAGACACCTCTGCTCTGTCACGATCACACGCACAGGCTCAGACAAGTACAAGATAGCTGGTTTGTGCTGTACCTGTGCAGCGCGTTCAGAGCCGGCAAGATCGATCATAAAGAGCCGAGCAAAGCGGACCTCTTGCAGGACATCTCTGCAGCGACTCTGCTGCCGCACGGCCACCTGGAGCACGGCGTGAGAGCGTGAGGACGTCTGATTGGCCGCTGTCGGCTCCTGAGTCCGCTGCTTATTCCCCTTCATCAGCAACTCCATGATCTAATAAACAAAAATCACAAAGACACAGAGACATTTTGAGGTACCATTGGGAAACCTTCTGAATAGACCCTTCTATTGTATGCCTCTGAAAGCTGGCAATTTCAAACGTACAGGACATTTCAATAATGAAAAAAAGCTGTTTAGAATATCAATAATCTCCAAAGGACCTACAAACCACAGATCTGGTTAAAGATAGGTTTTCCCACCAATTGTATAACAAACATAAATAAAATATTTATAATGTTATAAAATAGTGATAATAATTTACACTCAATGAGGAAGTGTGCGACTGACCTCACGTGCGTTAACAGTGGAGACCTCTGTGATGCCGGCTACCTGGATCTCCCCCTTTGAGTCCTCCCTCAGGTCTAGAAAGCCAGTGGATGGATTCAGCAGGTCCCGAATCATCTCATTATAGATCTGTAGAGAAAACGTATGTTCGATTTTAGTGTCCAAGCACCAAAATTCATCATATTTACCCTAAACTGCATTCAAAAGGATAATAATTCATTTGTGCTATATTTATATAAAATCCATTTGACATATGACATGTAACTATAGAATGTCTTTTAGTGCATCCTTACCTGAAGCACAAAAGAACGTTACACAACACCGTAAAAGACTTACAGAGGTTTAACTTAACAGGTACAGAGCAGAACCATAACCACATCCGCAACTGCGGTCACTTCAAAAGCTGTCATTTCAGCAGCGCATGAAACATTTCCTCTATATTAGCAAGGACGCTTTCATGTCTCTTAAGGAGGTGATTATTTCAGGATGATGATGAAGTCTATAAAAGCCCCCTTAAAATAGATGGAAGTGATTTGATGCACAAACACAATGACAAATTGAATGGAAAATGGAAGTAGACAGCGATGAGAGGGAGAGAGTATTGTAACAGTAACAGTAAATAGGTTTACAATACAAAAGCTTGCCAGTTGTGCAACTAGTTATCTATTAAACTAAACTATTTATTATTTTTAGGTCAGTATTCATTTTATAGAAGCTACAAGTATCTTGTATATTCATTATGTTAATTCTGACCATGTTCATAAATTTAAAATAATTTTTTGTTATTTATGTTATGTTACAGCATAAAATAGTCAAAATATTTTGTTTATATAATTAATATTTTACTGCAAATCCAGACACATGTAATTTATTCTAATTTATATTTTCTCATGTTAGCCTCGTGACATCCAACAATTTTATCAAATTTATGTGTGATTTTATCACATTTTTATCAAATTTCTGTCACAATATGGGCAAAATAGCCCATACTGTGCTACTCTACACTAAAGAAATGAGTGCAATGCAGGATCTCAAAGTCATAATGAGGAAGAATGAGTTGGTGTATGACTATGTAGTTTTTAAATTTATAACTGGGGGGACTTCATTTATTTTAATTTGAAAATCATTAAAATTAAAATCATTTTTACTGCCAATATCCTTTCACATATATTTTCATATATTTTATATAGTTTATACTTTTTATTTATCTACCTCCTTTTGGTTTTATTTTTATCCTTAATTCCATTCCTTTTTATGCTTGAATAACGAACAGAAGTAAAAAACATTTCACTGCATGTCGTACTCTGTATGTATGTGTATGTGACAAATAAAATTTGATTTGATTTGATTTGACTTTAAAAAAGTAGGAGCAGCAAGTTAGTCCTGAAAGCATAAATTGCTGTTTATAAATGTTCTTTTTTTTTGAAAACTGAGGTGTAAAAACAATGTTGTTGTGTTTACTGTTATTAAGGTTAGAGTTAGGCTTTGGAATTAGGCATAGAAAATACTTATTATATACATGTAGTTAGTCTGTAGTTATATACATATTAAATATAGGTTACATATAAATATTGTCCTGAAATGGCAAAATAACGTGTGTGTGTGTGTGTGTGTGTGTGTGTGTGTGTGTGTGTGTGTGTGCGTGCTTGGTGGAATCTGATGAATCTGAGAAAGGCACCAGATGGGTCCTTTCCGAATCGCAGTCATAAACTAGCCTTTAACTTCTTTGTGTGTGTGAGTGGAGACAAATATTCTCCTCCTCAGAGACAGCAGAGCGGCTCCACCAGGGCCAGAGATCAACCAGCAACCGTTACGGCCCTCTATGTGGCTGAGTCTTAATGATCAATTCTGATTTATCATCACTGCATTCAGACAGGTTGCTCAGCTGGTGTTCAGAGTAGTATTTTTCACCCAGTGTCCTGCATATCTCTGTTATTACCATGCTGCTCTGTAACCTTTACATGACCAACCTGTGTGTGATTGTGCCCTTGTACATGACCTGACAGCTGGTCCATTCAAATTCTTGGAAGGGGGCTTTTTAATAAAGATCAATCAATTATGTTCCCTTCCTTTCTTTCTCTTTGCTGCCTGGCTCTTGTTGGCTGAATAAAGCTCTCAGTCGCTTTCCTTTCACGGCTTTCCTTTCACATCTGACACTAATGACAGTGTGCTATAACTCTTACAGTACAGATATTTCTCTTTAAAGAAATTTTTAAAAGTGTTTTTTTTTTAGATCTCAGGCAGTTGTATAATATGGGAAGTATGCAAAAGTTCCCGACATTGATGAAGTGATGGACATGTGGAAGACAGAGTTAATGGAATAAGTGTTCTTATATAACAGCACTAGTAAATACTCATATGATGGTAATATCTCTTTCATAGGGACTTGTATGACAGCAACTGTCATAGTTTTTGAAAAGGAGATTTTTTTTTACAATTATTGAAGGAGTTTAAGGTGTTAATGCCTTTGGAACAGAGAACATTACACGTCCTTCGTTCTCAGAAACATGGCAAGCTGATTTTAACTAAAAACTTTAAGAAAGTGAGAACCGAGAGGCTAGAGAAGCGACTGTCTTGTTCTACATTATTAAATATAAATGTTTATGAAGTACGTCCATTATTAATTACAATTTGCACTTGTTGATAAGTGGCTGAGGTGGAAATATTTAGAGGAAATGTTGTTACTGGAACATAATCAACTTCAGGGTGGTTACAGTAACTCTGCTTTATGTCAAGCTGCATCACAACACCCCATTGTTGATTATTTTATAATTCTGGTCCTGTCACATTTATTCCTTATTTAATAGTGTTTTGGTCTGTTAGATTGACGGTCACACACTTTGTCCAGCTTATATCCTATTTCAATATGCTTAAAGGATCAGGCACTTACAGTAAACACTATTATAACAGTGGGATTTTGGCTCTGAACGGCTTCTTATCAACTCACCAGTGTTAGTCACTGTACTGAAGTGTTATCTAGAATAACTGGTTGTTAGTATTAAACAACAAGTACCTGTTATACAGTATATTTTTGAACACTGATGAAGAATTCCAGAAAACGTGTTCCATACTATCACTGCTGTAAGTGCCTCAGGGACTGACAATAGCCACAATATTATATATTTATTACTTCCATTGAATTTACAGGGAAGGTGGTGTGGAAGTATAAATGTCTGTTATCTTACCTCTAGGTAAGACATGGAAACACTGTACTGCATGTCATCACTGGTCTCTTCAATAGCTTTGAACAGGTCGTTAAGAGTGCGAACATAGATGCCAGGCTCTTTATCCGTTCCCAACATAGTGTATGTCTTCCCACAACCTAAGTATGCAAGCATGAGCAAACACATAAATACAAGCAAAACCAAAATTATGCAGAAAAATATACTGACGTACAGACATTCGATATATGACCAAAAGTATGTGGAGATCTGACCATCACACCCATATGTGGTTCTTTCCCAAACTGTACTGCGCCTCACTTCTTCACCCAACATCAGTACCTGACCTCACTTATGAAGCTGAATATACACAAATCCCCACAGCCGCACAACCAAATTAAATGGAAAGTCTTACTAGAAGATTAGAGGTTATTATAACAGATAAATGTAGAACTAAATCTATAATAGGATTTTCATAAAGTACAGGAAGCGGTAGTCAGTTGTCCACAAACTTTTGACATTGTCGCATACTGTTGTATTAGAATCTTTTTAAATTTTATCATTTAAATATAGAGAGCATGTTTCATTTGTTTGAAAAAGTTGGAACAAGCACAGTGAGTCCTAAGGTAAGGTCCTGTTGTTCATGTCTAGGTTTTTTTAGGCAGCTCTCAGACAGGAAAAGACCTTACACTGGCTTTAAGAATGGAAGGTGATTAAAATATAGAGTAAACACAGGACTAAATAGAGGCCTAAAGGCACCTTCAAAATAAGATTTTCCTAATCACACTCGATGTAAACAGTGGAGTTAGAAGGGTAGCGACAGAGTAGAGCTTTTTTCCAATTCAAGGTTTTTAAGCATACCAAGCTGCAATATCTTCAATATTCTTCTGCTTCTTCTTCTTCTTCTTCTTATTATTATTATTATTATTATTATTATATCCAGAGTATTTTAACCAGTGAAAACAGTGAAAACACAAAAACTAATTTGGGACTAATTTGTGTTGCAACTTTTTTCTTTCCTAATGCTGTCTTTTGTTTTTGCTAAGTTATTCAAAAAGAATTTAAAATTACTAAATTGTATATTTTACAGATTGGGGGTCTGGTTAACAAAATTTCCATGCAGTGATAATAATTCTTAGGTTAATTGTTTCAGGCTTGTGTTTACATTTTTCTGACCCAGAAATTAGCCTCACCCTCAGATGTCACAGATCTTAGCCCTTTCCCAAAGTTGATGGACAAGGCTTGAAGGCTTGATAATGTTTTAAATTCTGTTGCTGATCACAGGCGACTCAAAAAATAAATTATAACACAATTAAAGGACAAGCAGATATGCCTTGTGTGCAGAACAAGTGGCTAGTATGAAGCTACACAGAACCTTTATAAAGCTAAGACAGCTTTCACCACGGAGACGAAACAAACCAAACAACCCAATTAATGTCTTAAGGCTTGTGAATTCTTAGAAGCTCTTGTGTTCTTAGAAACTGAATGTTTCCTTGGCTTAATAACCAGAAGCGTTAGTTTCCATTTAGAAAGCCGTACACACCCACACACTCATTTCCTCATACGGAGTAAAGGATGACTAACCTGTAGGTCCATAGGCAAACACAGTGGCATTGTATCCTGATATAAGGCCCTCGATCAACCCTTTTGTAGTGGCTCTGTACACCTCCTCCTGTTCACAACACAGGGAGGTTTCTGTCTTTATAATCAGAACTTACATAATACCATACATACATATATAACAGTGCAGAAAATAAGTAGATATACTAGATTTTTGCTAGCTACATGCCGTGGTCACATGGACTTCACATTTTCAAACGGAGGCCTACTTGTGTGGCTGTGTAGTCAAAGGCCACATCAAACATGTATGTCTTCTCCCTGGAACGATGGGCTCGCAGGATGTCGTCCGGATCCTCTAGAGGGTCCATGAGCACTACCATCTAAGAGAAAGTGAGAGAAAACAGATTCAGAGATAGAGAGAGAGGGAGAGAGAAAGAGAGAGATTATTTTAAGTCACTAACTGATAGAGGTAAATGAAAAGGAGTGAACAGTAGACACCAAAGCTGTCAATATCCATTATTTACATAGAGATTTTGTATCCAAATGCAATTTAATATTAATGACCTGATACTTTCTACAGAGACTGTAGTGCTACACTGCATGTAAACCACAGAATGTGAAAGTTGTTTCAATGTCTCAAGCAAATTAAATTTATTCTTAAATTTACTATTATAAATTTACAAGTGTCCGATTTTTTTCTCTTTCCTATACTCACAATAAAGTTTCATTTTCTTTGACAGTTCGAATACAAAACCACTATTTATAACATAATTTGATTCAAATAAAAAATAGTGTAATGGCAAAATGGCATATTATAAATTAATAGCTAAAGTGCATTAATATCTCAATATTTAAAAATCACTTTGTGTTTGAGAGAGCTTTATCATCCCAAAATAGTTTTAAATATGTGATTCAGGATTCATTTTCTGGAAATACACGTTTAATACATTAATGCAGAATACAGGATAATTAAAACTTGATTTTTCTTTATTTTATATACAAAAACAACACAAAAATAATTAACAACAATGTTTTTAGACCTATAACACTTCTCTAAGTTGTTATGTAAAAGCCATCGATTTCATTTTGAAGAACAGAAATAAACACTGTGCACTCTTCTGATTATTCTTCCAATCATATTCATTTGTACTAACACATTTTACTCTGAGTTTAATAAAACGTTATTCAAAGCAGACATAACAACAAGCCACTTTCATACATTTGAAGAGGATGTCATTGTAAAGCAGTGGTAAATATTACTTTAACTGAGTTGATGATGAGTTTCATAAGCTTGCTGTGTATTTATATCGGCAGATTATTTTCTGGAAATTATGCTGTTGGAGAGAAAAGGGCCATGAAGCTGAAACCTTGTTGTGTCAAGAGCTCTACTCATGCTGGAGTGCTGTGAAGCTCACTGCAAGGGCTGCAGCTGCCTGTGACAGGCCGACACTCAGCTCCCCAATCGTTTGATGAGCCCTCAGATACACACACTGCTGCTTTGAAGCCTATTGTTTGAGATGCACGAGGGGAGATCTGACTTTTAAAAGAGCACAATTAAAACATCAAACAAGGCGAACTCAAGTCTATAAAAAGGGCATAAATACTGAAAAGGGACGAGTTTAATGAGAAGAAAACAGAAACCTGTTGAAATGAGATAGAAAATCAATATATTCAAAAGTTTGTCTAAATCTAACATATCAGTCTTCAACAGTTCTTTCTGGGTTAGTGAAACTCTTAACTTTTATTTTGGTGACTTCTGAGTCCGTTTTGCAGAAATTATTTTAACAAATGCTTTTAATAGATTGACTTATTCTTCTATTATTTGAGCAGTATTAGGTCAAACCATGGAATCACCATTTCCCTTTTCCTTTTTTTTTATACTTTATTAATATATATTTTTTATGATTTTTTTAACATGTGAGCTTCATTGTTTCTGAGTTGACTTTTTTAGTTAGAAACGTCCGTGTTTAATATCTTGGACTATTTTCACTTTGGTTATCGGTTTCCTACATTAGCTTCAATGCCATTCAACTACCTGCTGATAGTGATGCATGTGATTAAGCCCTGTTTCACTCCTACTTAAAAACAAAACAAAATGATCCAGCAGTGCTTTAGTACTTTTAGTCTGTCCACCTCCTCATGCACTCTACACTCAAACTGATCAGGCTCCAACACATCAACAGTCATGCTAATACTCAATCCACACCATTGTCCTTATCATTTTGTACTTTCTAAGCCGAGCCACATATATCTGCATTAGATTCTGGAGCTTTAAGTCTAATATTTGCAGGAAATTGGTGATTAAAAAAAAAACCCTTACTCAAAGCTGATTTTTTTTGTTGCATCAGAGATGCAGACAACTGCTTTTTGCTCACATGGATAAGAAAATATACAACACATAGCCAACATATCAGCATATCACAAATACAGTATATTCATATAAACTTTTATTATTTTATTTTGTGTTGAATTTTCTTTTAACCATGTATGGACTTGACATCAGTCACTGCTTATACATTTTTAATTTCTCTTGTGTCCTATAAGTCAAAAAGCTTTTCTGTATTTATCTTGGTGTCAGTGACAACAGCAGCAGTGTGTTAATGTCAGTGTTTCCATGTGACTCTAACATTAAGGCTTCATTAACGATCACTGGTCTGCTCTTGGCCATATGGTGCGTGTGTCTGTTAAGTAACCCGGCACCATCGCACACAAACACACACTGAGCCAGGTGCACAGTGGGTCCTTTAGCACTGCTCATTGTGTTAAGTTCTCCACTCAACTCTACATTACAGTGTTTCTGATTAGCCTAATTGATAACCGGAGCTTACTGTTAATTCAAATATTTCCCAGAATTCACATCACTGTACACTCAAGCTATCAGAATGTATTTGACTCTTACAGGAATTGTTACAGAAATTTCCAAACTGTTTACATATCCAAATACAAAATGTCTACACTGAATCCACATTAAACTATTTAAAATTCTACTTTTAGTGTAATAAGTGAAAAGTATTTAGTTTCCTTAACATTTTGTAAAAACCCTTATGTAATGAGATCTAGAAAAAGATGTAAAAAAAAAAACACTATATAAACAGACCGACATGCTTATGAATTATATATTTCATCATTACATTTAAACAACAATAAATTACTTAAAAGAGCAATTAGTTCTCGTTCATTATAGACAAAGCTCAAACTGTCTTCTGTTGAACATACATAAATGGGATTCTGACTAAATGTATGATGTTTGAATAAATATATAATATAGTTCCAAAATGAAATTCCTCAGCTAGATAGATTTCTTATTTCATTTCTTTCTGGATGAAAGATTGAGTAAGAAGATAAGACTTAATCTAAGGGGTTAAAAATTCTGTACAATTCGGGACATTTCTGTAGATTCGGAATGGGATTTTCTTTTACTGTAATTCTTTCCCGTTACAGTTTTTCGATACTAGCAATTAATCTGCTCTGGAAAAATTGTATGTAAAAACTAGTTGATTACAGATACAGTAAAAGGAAAGAATTCCATCTTACTCTTCTTTCTGTACTAAACCATTAGTGCAAAAAATGAAATGGACCCTTAAGCAAGTCATTTAGCTCTTCAGTGCTCTGTAATATTCATGGAATATATTATGCCTCATTTATAAAAGCAAACAAGATACAACTGACAAAACACTAAGAATATTGTGCTTCTCCTTTAACTCTGTCAAAACATACATCGACTACAAACATTATATAACCATTATCTCACAATATGTGCAAAAGTCTGTGGGCACCTGACCATCACTGAGCCATAGGCGGTTTTTCCCCATACTGTTACAACAAAATTGGAAACCCACATGTATATGTTTGTATATGTACATGATGTCTTTGTGTGCTGTGAAATTAAGATTTAACTTCACTGGAACTAAGAGGCATAAACCTGTTCCAGCATAACAATGCCCCAAACTCAACGAAGACATTGTTTGCACAGATTAATGTGGAAGAACCCGAGTGTCCTGAACAGAACCCCAACCTCAACCATTTTGATGCACTTACCGTGCATCAGATCTCACCTGACATCTGTGTCTGTTCTCACTAATGCTCTTGTTGCTAAAGACATTACATTATCTAGTGGAAATCCTTCCCAGAAGTTTGAAGGTTAGTAAGATGGTCCGGTGTTCAGAAACATTTTGCACATATGTATATATAATGATACGTGTATATTTGTAAAAGTGCAACATCATAGGTTTTGTTATTAATACTATATAAACTAAAGATCAAAAAATATCATTTGAGAGAAATAATAGAAACAAATATATTTGTTGGCTGATTTATTAATTTATGAATCATTTTCTTTTTTATTTATTACATAATTACTTAATATTTATTTTATTCATAGCTAAGTCAGGACAGGTAACTGTAATATAATCGGCAATCGGATCCAGGGCAACATAATATTTGTACATTACTTATTAATTATGTGCATGACATTCATTCTATTCTAACCGAAGAAAAGCGCTGAAGGGGCAAGCCTGAAGAGAGGGATTGCCTGAAGAGTGGATGAGATCAGGGCTAGCCTGAAGAGAGGAAGAGATCAGGGCTAGCCTGAGAGAGGATGAGATAAGGGCTAACCTGAAGAAAAGAAGAGAACAGGGCTAGCCTGAAAAGAGGGTGAGATCAGGGCTAGCCTAAAGAGAGAAAGAGATCAGGGCTAGCCTGAAAAGAGGGTGAGATCAGGGCTAGCCCGTAGAGAGAAAGATATCAGGGCTAGCCTGAAGAGAGGAAGAGATCAGGGCTAACCTGATGAGAGAAAAGAAATCGGAACTAGCCTGAAGAAAGGAAGAGAAACAGGTAGATCCCTTCTAGATTGGGATCCACTCAGAAAGGTAGAAATCTCTGTTTTCTACTTGTACTGGAAGTACTCACTGTATTAGGCAGCACACAACTGCTCCTCTTTTTAATTCATATTTTCGTAAATAAGATGAAAAATTAGATGGGAGCTGAAGTCAGACAAGTCCTCTGAGGCATGACAACACTGTACACAAACCAATAATCCATAAAAATATTTTCAGCCAAGCTAAAGTCAAGCCCACGCATGTCATATGCTCAAATTTGTTGCTAAGATTTCAACACTCACATCCCCAGGCCATACGTGAATCAAGCCAAGACTGCTAGATCATACATTATTAACATGTGCAGCAATAAGCCAAGTTCAACACAACAGGCTGCAGATTACATGGAACCAATTAGTGATATGGTAGTATTTAAATTAGCACAAATAAAAGCATAGTGGTCAGGGGTGACAATACAAGTCCTCAGGGATGATCAACTTACCAATTACGAGGCATAGGAGGATTGAGTGGGGAAGGGAGGACAGCTCTGGATGCTGTCCAGCTGATTAAAACATCTATCCATCATAAAAGAGGTGTGTAGCAGGGTATAACGCCTGCTAGAGAGGCTGCCAAGACAAGCTACAGTATCAGTTTGGCATTTCCAGAACAGCAGGGACAGTTCGTGGCATGGTTTCAATTCCTGATATAGTTCTGAAAGTTGGGCCAAGGAATCAAATAAAAGACATCACAATTTGTTGTTTATTTAGCGGTTATAGAAATTGTGATGTGTAGCATCAGCAAAAAAATCAAGCATTATTTTTACTGAGAATTTAATTATCTTATTTCACAAGTCACTTGAATTGACTGCATGTCATTCAAAGCTACAAGTAGACTGTAAATAATATCAACATAAAGCTTTTTACATGAGCCCAGGTTCTGTGAAGTGATGATAAAGGAAAAAAAGACCAACAGCCAAAATGATTCTGTTCACATTTATATAGTTAGCACAATATCTCTATAGATGGTCTGTGTTCATAAATTAAATCTACTGTATACTGAGGCAGCCTGTGGAAATTTTTGTTTTTGTGGTTGAAAGATATTCATGGTCAAGAGTAACACTGCCCATGCATGGGAGCACATACATACACAAAAATAGACATACATGATTAGGAAAAATACTGATAAACATGGTATCAGGATTACGGTAAATGTGCCTGCAGAAGTGCAAAAATAAACATTACATCAATATTATGCAACTACGTCCCTTTGTGTTACTGAGTGCACAGGGAGCAAGTTGTTTTCTCCAGAGAAAACATTCACCATATTAGTCTGAGAAAAGATCACAGCTCATTATTGTAAATGACATAACCCCAATTACATGTGTACAGCAATATAGCTTTAAATTTCAATTGTTTTACTTTCTAAATGAACATTTTGTGTTGATATATGCTTGTTTGTGTGTGTCTCATAATCTGACTCTGACACATACACTGATGCAGGATACATCGGAGCTGAAGGGGTTTAAGAAAATAACCCCAAGCAGCTTAACAGCGCAGTATCTGAACACACAACCTTCTGCTCTGTAACTCAAAGTCTTAACCATTGAGCCACCACAACAAACACAACTTGCTAACACTGATTCAATGCAATCTTTCACTGTTAGTTAATTCAGCGGTTGAAGTGGCTAATTCAATGTAAGCTAGTTAGGTTATTTGTGGTGGTTCACTGGTTAATGCTTTAAGTTACAGATTAAAAGGTATGCATTCAAATCCTGACACTGGTAAATGCTGCCAATAAATTGCTGTCCAATTTACAGTCAGTGTTTTAAATCATTGACACCCAATGAATAAGAAAAAAGTGACAACAGCACTGAGGTAGAAAAAACAGAAGCAGAAATGTACCCCGAACCTTAGAATACCAGGTACCAGCATTTTAAGCCTTTTAAAATAATTAAAAAAGACAAAAAGTATGAGCATCTTTGGAAGAGAATTGTTTAGGTGAGCAAGATTTGACAAACATTTAACAAAGCCCAAAGCCACTCAAGTCTGTTGCACTTCAGTGGTGGTAAAGCTGTGATGTAACAATATTTGATACAACCTCTTGTGGAACAAAACACCCACAGCAACAAATGTCTTGGAATCCTCACAAACCACAAATTAGTGATATGACCTGATTCAAGAGATGCCTTCACTGATACAGCTTCTCTCACACTGTGTCATTAGAACTGACTGAGGAATGGATAAATATACGGAAGCTGTCTCCTTCAGTCAAATCATTTCCACAAATATTATGCATGGGTGTTGTCACAGTCCACATGTTGTCCATAAATACCACAGTTGTGATTTATGCTCCTCTTGAAGCCACTGATGAATCAGCTGACATGTTGTGATTTCTATTTAGTTGATAACAATCAGTCTGACTGCGTATGCACACAAATGTTCATCCATGCATGTGTGTGTGTGTGTGTGCGTGTGTGTGTGTGTGTGTGTATGTGTGCATTTGCATGTGTTTCCTCCAGATACCCCATCTTCCAATGTGTTGCCCATAACAAGACAGTTGCCATAGCTACGGGAAGGCTCACAGACACCTACTGCTATCAGAGAAGCTGTAGGGTTGTTGGGGTTGCATGGGGAAGGCTGAAGAGTCCATGCATTAAAGAGAGCCTTGGGTTGTAATTCACTATTTCAAACACATACATGCTGAGGACTGTAATTCACTGTCTGAATTGTATGCACATTACATGCAGTAATTCACCAGATGATGACCTGCACTTTTGTGAAGGGTTAGAGGAGATGACACTCTTAACATCAACAACAAAAAGGCATACTTGTTCTTGGTATCTAAATGCTTTCAACAGCAAGCCACTTCAGTTAAGGAGTGAAAATGGCTTACTGTAACTTTGTACGCCAATGATATATGTTTTGGACAATTGCTTAAATTTAAATGATTAGAAATAGTCCCAAATTAGGGATCCATGATAGCTGACTAATTAGCTGACTAATTGTTATCACAGTACTGATCAACCCTGATACCACAGAAAACTGCATTATGCTAATAAGTACTAGAATAAAATATTCTTATTTGTTGGTTTAAATAAATGTTTGATGTAATCAATTGAAATGCGGTAGCTTAGTGGTTAAGTTGGGCTACTGAGCAGAAGGTTGTGAAGTTGAATCCCAGGTCCGCCAAGCTGCTAATGTTGGGCCCTTGAGCAAGGCCCTTAACCTCATTCAAATAAAAAAGATATAAAAAAATGTATAATGGATAAGGGTGTCTGCCAAATGCTGGAAATGTAAATGCAATCCACATAACCCAGGATTCACCAGTGTGTTAATCTGTCCCTAACATACAGTATTTTGCACAACTTTTAAAAACAAAACTTGCTTAGCATCATCCATTTGTAGTCATGTGTCTCCATATTACAAACAATCTGTGTGGCAACCTGATTAATTATCTTGATTATCTTGACATGTCTGCAGCATCTGGGCCCATAAAACCTGGAATCAGCTATACAAACTGCTCTGGTGGTTGTTTCAGCGCCCACATTGAGATTCACAGCTTCACATTTACTGAACAGGCCACTAGAGTGAAATTAAATTCCTCCTTGTCTCCTTTTCAACCACAGATTAAAAGCATTACTCCCACACTGCAAAAGAAAATCTTGGATGTAGTCAAATTTATCTAGTATATACTATTATAAGATAAACCAAACATATCGCATAATTACTAAACCTATTTCTATACATTGCCTGCTCATTTTTTTGTCTTTTTCTGTGGCAGGTACTTCTCATTTTACTCCATTATTTCTAGAAGAGAAAAGCAATCAATAGAATAAAAAATAGGGGATATACAAGAAAACCTGTAATAGTAAAACAGCTAGAACATCTGAATAATCTTACATTTAATAGTTCTGTAATGATTTCATAATAATAAATTATATTAACATTATTAAAAATGTATTATGTGACTTATTTTCAAGTTATTTTCACTTGCCAAGATATTAGTTTCTGCATTGTAATTTATTATGACATAAATTACCATTAAGTGGCAAGTAATATCCGGAAACATGTTCTTTCTTAATAGATATTGTGCTTCTTTCTTTCTTTGTTTTGTTTTTTTGTTTTGTTTTTTATAACTACAAATCACTATACACCCTCCACGTATATAAACAAAGACATCATTTAACGTTATACATTTTGTTAGAATTTCTAACACAGATTCATCCACAACACGAGACGCTGTGCAGTTCTGGAGTGGCGAGATTACAGGTGCTCTGTAGCGCTCCACGGTCAGATTGCTACCATGACGTAGACATGACTGACGCACCAGGCTGCCCTGAAACAAAAGAGCCAAAGAAAACCAAAACAAAAAAAGCTCAGGGACCTTGAAAAGGCCATGACCTTTGAGCAACCCTTTCAAAGCTGAGAGCTGAGCTTGAAGAAGGTGAAAGCTATCTGATCGCTGCACCTTCATTCAACAATCCCTAGGGACCTCGTGTCCTCTTTCTGAGGTTCTTAGAACCTCCTGTGTTCCATAGCTGCATACATGATACACGGTGCCTAGTTGCAGTGTATTGCTGCCGGGTTCTCCACCACTTTAGGTAAGCCTTCTGCTGTCGGGGTTAGACACAACGCTGCTCTTGCAGAATGAGCGTTTGAGCCGGCCACACGGAGTGGGTCGTCTGAGGTTGTGACATTGAACTTATGTAATATCAAGACTGAAATTTGTTGTTTATTTAGTGGTTATAGAAATTGTGATGTGTAGCAAAGTTGAAAGGTAACAAGAGAGAAAAAGGGTGACAAAAGATCACAGATGGAATTAAGTTTCTCTGTGACTTGGTTTGTTTTTTATTAAGTATAACATAACGCCAGCAAGAGCTTTTATAATTTATACCCCATATCTATTCCATATTTCAAGAGACACATAAATAAGAAAGAGAAGACATTTTCCATGTGTTGTTTTTTATTTGATAACTGAACATCAAAAACTGTAGAAAAAAAATACTGAAACTAGCTATTTTAGTACAAACTACATAGAGCACCATATCATATATATATACTGTATACAAATTTACCTTATACACATGAAAAAAGTATCAGCTAAAAAACTCCAGCTGGTCTAATATGAGTACTTGGCCGTTTGTCTCCAGTTTAGCAATGTAAGCATCTTTGTTAGCTGCACCTGCACAGGTCAGTGCACCGTGTTGTCTAGGGAGGCAAACTTCTAAATGTCAAACTAGTCTAAACAAGTCTGCTGACATACAAATGAACTGTGGGGGTAATCAGTTTATAAAAATACTTATCTTTGTCAAACTACCAAAGAGACCAGCAGTGAAAGAGGACAGATTTATGTTTAATATTTATACAAAATGTGTAATATTTATCATTGTTTATATTGGTTTAATTAGATGAATAAATAAGACTGAATAAACAACTGAATAAACAACTGAATAAACGGCACTATCGGCATCTGGAGCTGGATTCATGTATTAGGATTTCAACCAGTGGATGTGGTTTAAACCAAAAGGGATTTCTTTGTTTGATTGAGCGACTGATTTAATTAAAATATGAAATCTGCCACCGTACCGTTGGAAACATCTGGTAGCAGTCTCAGAATGGTCTGTGAATTCTTAACTGAGGACAGTTTTTTAATCCCAATCACATACTTATTAATTTCTAAAATACTGTTTGATGACTTTCCAAAAATATGAACAATTTCTTTGCCTAATTCAAACCAACATATCTCTGAGAAAAATAAACAAATAAATAATACAAAAAAATGAAAACATTAATAAAAGTAATCCTTCTTTGCTCACAAGCTTCATATATGATTGCTCAATTTGTAAGAACAAATTACAGGTTCTTTGCAAATAATGTATACACATTCAATCACATCCCTTGAAAGCACATACCTACAAAGTGTAACTCCTCAGATATGCACCATATGATCCCTAATGGACACTGCATCTTTACAGCTGACATGATTAGAATTAGGAAGCAAGGTCAGAGTTGACTGTTAGACCATGACATAAAGGTCAGCACTGCACAGCTATCTAGAACAATAGCCAATTACTGAGACCATAACAAATGTGACGGCTCCCAGAGCCCCAGACAGTTTAACGGCATTGTGTCCATGCCTTCACATGCTGCTTATGTTGTTCTTTTTTATTTAATCGACTGACTTGATGGCTAAGCCCACTAAGACACAAGAAAGTGAGAGAGAACATTTTACATATTACATATGATAGTATCTGAAAGGCATTATTCAAAACATAGTGTTAGTATATATAAAATATTTAGACCATATATATCCCTGTTGAGTTCTTTAATCTGACTGGTCAAGCAGTGCCGATTAGTTTCCTATAACGGCATGGATCTCTCAAGAGTGGCAGCTACAAGACAAATCTCAGGTTTATGTTAATAAGCTCATTCTAGGAGACATGTTTTTTTTTGAGGAGACGTTTATTTAATTAAATCGTTTTATAATTTTTTTTTGCATGGAGTCATAGCTTTATATAAAGAGCTCCAGTGTCATTGCTTAATAAAAATTTGAAGTAAAGCAGTAAAGTTTTCCAGTATTTGAACCTGATATGAAGTAACATGTTTTGTGACCATTCCATGACATTAAATGTAACTATAAATGGATAAAACGCATGACATTATCTTTAACATATAAAAAATTGCCATCGTTACCAAATTGCTTTGTTATAAACTTCTTCAGGATGTGCTTTTACAGGAAAATAATCAACTTTGGCCATAACAGCATTCATTATTCCTTCTCTAGTTAATTTCCATTATAAAACTGTACCTGTTGTGTAACTATTCTCTAAATGGTTCTGGAAACTGTGCTATGAAAATGTTAGCATAATCAATCATGGGTATTTTTCTGTGTTACCAGGCCACAGGGACTTGCTGCATCTCGCACAGGTCCCACCAACAGACTTAAAGGAGGAATTCACGAGCAAAAAACACATTGTTTTGTGGTATAGCAGAGAGCAATAACAAATAAATTCTTACCATTGAGTGCCGAGGCTGAGAAGCTGCAGGAGTGTGTGCACATGAACATGCCGTATTATTATAATAAACATCCTAATCGCTAAGAAGGTGTGAAGTGTGCTGGGAACTTATTAAGTGAGGCTCATCTTGCATTTTGCAGAAGTGTGAGACAAATGTAAAGCTCTAATGGAGCTGGTTCTAATGGAGTTCACAACTAATTCTGCTAATGTTCTGTTCATTTTTTATACAGAAAGGGTTTTTTTTGTCTATCTGCAATCCTGGCCATTGTTAATTAGTAAACAAATACTAGAAATAAATAAATTCCAGCTTAATAGACAGAAGGGAGAGTTATTGATACAGATATTTCTTTTGTAACTTATGCAGGAGGGACTGTTTTTGTGGTGCAGTTGTTTTTGCTCTCTGAGGTCTGAGGTGTTTATGTGGCTTTCACCATATCTTTTCATATTTTCTGCCCTTCACCCTTATTCTCTCTCTTCCTGTTTGGTTGAGAAGAAGGCAGACAGTCTGGGTCTTGTGTGCATGCATTAATTAGTCACACGGAGAGAACAAGCTGATCCCTTAAATAATATACTTTCCATATAACCAGCTTTAAACACCAAATAATATCTATGCATCAAATACCATCTCATTTCATGTTTGATAAATAGCGTGGTATAAATAGCAATTCATTTAGTTCAACTGATTTCAGGAGTGTAGAGTGTTTCAAAGAAAGATAATGGGAAATTCATTAGAATTTTTGAAGCTTTTAATTTCCAACAAATATCAATTGAAAGTACCAAGTTTCTCAGTTTCTAATGTGTATGTTTTACTGACATGTAATGAAATAAAATGCCATATGTATTATCAGACCGAGATGCTGTGATTGTCACATACACACAATGAGCAAAACAGCAGGTCCACAAAACTACATAAAACACTGTATAGTAACTCATATAAGCTTTGTTTATCGATAGTTGTAACAACACAATATTCTGTGCTCGGGCCTGCATGCAGTAAATTATTTGAATGATTTTGTTCCACAAGGAAATTATGCAAACGTTAAAGTTTCATTAAAGAATACGTTTAGCAACCTTTATGTTCTCAGATGAAACCTATTTTTATTTGTCTTTCCTTCAGTCTTGAAGTTAAGTGTGCCCTTGTAGTTTGTCTAATACAAGCCAAGCTCACTGTGTCCCTAGTTACACCATGTCAACACCACTTTATCTAAAGTGATACCATGCACCAATGACTGCTGTTGAATCACACATTAACAAACAAATCCTTGCATCACTAAGTTCGTGTTGGTGAACTTGCTTTTTTATACATCTTTTGTGGAGAAAGATACAGAGGATAAAACAATGTTTAATGCATGTTTAGATTAAAAACGTAATCTTTAATCTTTATTCTATTTTTACTCCCGTTCAATAACTGCTTCACCTCAGGGTCAGATCGGGAGTCTATCTCGTAAACGTTGGGAACAAGGTAGTAATAAACCCTAATAGTAAAACACTTTATTAAAGGCAACACAAACAAACAAATACACACACACACATTCACATGCTCATTCACATGTTGGGGTCATTTAGCAAAGACAGTCCACTTATAGCATGGTTTTTGGAGGTAGGAGGAAACCAGGGATTCCAGCCACTCATCAGGGATGTATATACAGATAATCATGTGCAGCTGGAGTGTTCTCTCAGAGATGAGAGAGAAGGGTTTATATGCCAGGAGAAGCCTTTTCAGCTCCACTCAACTGTTACATCTTATCACTAGAGCCCATCTTACCTGATTATGAGTGGGTGAAAGGAGAAAAAAGAGAGAGACAGACTGTAAATCATAATGAGAACAAGTTTTGCAGTGCCCTTTGAGAAATCCCCCAAAAGTGTTTGTTATGTTTTTTACCCCCCCAGACATTACCAGTCTTTTAACGACTCCATATTAACCTGGTTCCCCTCTCTCCAGGCTCCTTAAATTTATTGGCATCTTTTCCTCACTCGCTTTTAATACTGTCAGGCCTCCAACAGAGTGAGAGTTACCGTGTTTATATTCTTGGCTTTAAGTAGCTGTTGTGAATTTGTAGAGAGTACTAACCCTGCCAGAAAGCCCACTTTTGCACAATTGTTGCAAATAATACCAGCTGTTTTCAAACAATTTTCAACTGATGCACGAACAGCGATGCTAAGGTAATGGTAGGAATCCAAGTTCTGAGCTAAAGAGCTGTGGAAATGCACATCCCATAATAAACAACAAACAAAAAGAGAATTCTGCAATGAAGGACATTTACAGAGAAGCACAGGGAAACGAAGTGCAGTCAAACCATAAAAAACACAATACAGAGAGTAAACCTGTAAATGCTCTGGGTCTAACTGTCGCATTTCCCTGGCCCAAACCAAACCTAAATCATGACTGTTGAAGGCCGTTTTTGTTTGCAGTGCTATTCCTTGCTCCAGCTCTCGGCCTATTCAAACACCAAGCCTATAAAAGTCACCACACACTATTTGGTGAGACTCTTCGTTTAGCCCTCGCTGGCCCATAGTAATTATTATCCGCTACGAATTATGCCAGGCCACAACAGCATGGTCACTGGGCAGAGACCCTGAGAACATTTGGCTAAATTAAGAAAAAAAGAAGAGGGCCTTCAAAAGGAACCGGCCAAAATTAGATTGGAAACGAACTGCTTCCATCTAAGTGGACAAATGACTGCCAGCCCTAGTGGCAGAAAACTGGCTGCCTTTCTGCTCAGTATTGTCCAACTCAAGGTGAACGCAATTTGAATCGACTCCCAGAAACAGGAGGAGCTGAAAGATGCCAGAAACCGAATACAGATGACTCGGAAAGGCTGCTTTGTTGCCTACAAAGGGAGGAATTTGCCACATACTCAGGTAAGGTTCGTGCTGAATCCAGATGAATGCAGTTCTTTGTTTTATAGGCCAGGATGTGTAAGTTATTTCCAGCTATTTTCCTGGCTGTTCTTTGTGCCTGTCACTTTCAGCTTTTTATTTTCTGTCCAATTTTTCTTGTAAATTGACTTCTGCTAGTGAAGGCCGGAAACACAACCCATAAATAAGCAATGCTCGACCTAGAAACTAAATGCAGACTCATTTCGGTAAGAAGAGCAGCAGAATTTGTGTTGATACAACACAAAATAAACATCCAACAATACCACAAATCTTTACAGAAAATCTCTGATGAATTCTGAACGTTACAGGCGCAACGCAGTCCACTCTGGATCTTTAAACTTTCATAAGGATCAGATAGTGTTTGATGTTTCAAGCTCTTACTCTCCTCCTCCTCACTCTCTGTCTGTCATGTCCACCAGTGCTGATGCCACTGTAAGAGGCGAGGGAAAAAAGAAAACAAACAATGGCTCTGACCTTGTCTACAGATCACCATGACAACCAGGCCTCCCTATAAACCATTTACCCTCTGTGTGTGCATCTGTATGTGTGTGTGTGCGAGAGAGAGAGAGAGAGAGAGAGAGAGAGATAAAGAAGAAGAGAGTGCACAGTACTGTGGACTACCCTTTACAGCCCCCAAAAGCAACAGGATATCCGTCACACACAATGCCGCAATCTCCAAAGTCCATCCACTTGTTTATAGCAGCCAGTCTCAGAGTCCCACCTGTTATGTGAAGCAGCCCACCAAACTCTGTGCATGACTGAGGTCATATTCTGCTAGTGCATGAACATTTTCCCTATTAATGATATTATGATTAATATTTATCTATGCTGAAAATAGGCCATTGATTGCACTTCTCTGTTACAGGAAAAGACAATAAATTTTAAAAGACACCAAAGGGACAAAGTGTCAATCAGAATAACAATCCATACAAATTTATAAATGTAAATGTTCTTTTTAGATAAACACACAGAATGTAAAGCCATGGTACATTGAGTTATGGTACAAAACCACTGACATCTTTAACACCATGAGACCATGTGCTTCAATTGTTTACTAAATTATAGATATTTACTTTATTTTGTAGATTCTGAAGCACCAAGTGTGCTTGCTGTTGTCTGAAAGCATACAGACAAACGTCATTTAGAATACAAACCAAAAGGAATACACGCATTTCATTTCAAATGATTACAAACTCAAGGTTCATAGTGTATAAATTTATACTGTTCAATGTATGTTATTGATCGTTTGAGTGTATATACAAGCTGCATAATAGATAGATAGATAGATAGATAGATAGATAGATAGATAGATAGATAGATAGATAGATAGATAGATAGATAGAAAATATTGTAAACTTTACATCAAAATGATATAAATGTGAAATTGTCTAAATTGTTCAATACATGTGTGCGTCACAAATTATACAACATGAAAGTGAGAACTGACTCATTTGAGGAGCATCACTGACTCATAGGGAGCATTTTGTGTTTTTATTAAGCTCTAAAAGATGAAGTTGTCCATCTGTCATCTGTAAGCAGAGCTTCTTAGGTAAGTCAATGACATCATCATCTCTGCTGTGTCCCTAAACACACACACACACACACACATCCTATCTCACTATTGAAGACCAGACCTTACCTGTGTGACATTACACATTGATGATGCATATCAATGAGGCAACTCAGCACCTTGCTTGTTTACATTACCGCGCCTTTCCGTTTTCTTCCACATGACATTTAGCAGCTAATGGCACCAACAGTGCTTTATAGAAATACATTTGTAGGAAAATTCATATCCGCAAACCACTATCATAAACATATGAGACTGCCTATTATAAAATAGTTTTAGAAACAGACAATACATTTATGAAGACTAACAGACAAAAGCTGTCATGTGAATAACACCTTAACAAAAGCTCACTCATGTCTATGACAACAGCTCATTGGGGGATCATAAAGGAAAACAGGAAGACAGCTTTATAACTCTACATCCTCAGAGTCGGCACAGACAAGCCCTATCAAGTTTGGGGTTTCCATAATTAGGAACACTGTATCATCACTAGAGATTGGAGTTCCACAGGTATTCTGCAGTTACACCAATATAATTAGAGTCTTATTAAAAACACAAACACTGTCAGCAAGTGCACTATTATTATTATTATTATTATTATTATTATTATTATTATTATTCTACCTAACCCCAACCGTCGCACTGCAAAAACAAACTAAACAAGTAACATGAAATTATGAAGACAAGCTTGTGCCAGAAATGTAACACAAGCGTGTCATATTTCTGAATTATGAGGTTAAGTAACAGGTGAACTGTGCGGGTGGATTGGAGCAGATGGCTTCTGCCTAATCCCTCCAAAGCTCCAAGGCTGAGCTAAGACTCAAGAGGCTTACACCCTCAGCCCTCTTCCTCTTGAGGGAAAGAAAAGCGTGTTTCACCTATAAACTAAGCTAATCTGGCTTAGCCTACCTGAAGATGTGAAGAGCCACATGGCACATATGACACACTACACTCATGACACATTTGGTTTGGTCAGTCAGCAAATCTGGCTAATTGATTTTGTTTAAAAGATGACAGGATATGAGAATGGGAGTACTGTGTGCCGCCTTTAGTATGCATATATGCTGTGTGACTACAGCTTACATTTTCAGTGCTTTATTATGTAGTGTGTGTGTGTGTGTGCGTGCACGTGTGTGTGTGTGTGATTGAGAAATCATTCGGACCTCATGTTGTGTCTCTCTCCTCCCCGTCTATTCATGTGGCTGCACAAACACAATACAAAACCTATAAGCCTTGGTGTGTGTGCTGCTAATCGCTGCGAGCACAATCCCGTCACCTCTCACATAACCTGTTTGCTCTGTGGACTCTTACGCTCTCTAATGTACACAAACCATGATGTACACTGTACTAACACAAATACACTACATAATTAAAATAAACTCAGTACTTATTTCAGATCCTTAAGTAATACCACCTTTATTTTATTTTTATTTTAGATTTATTTTATTTTTGATTCTTAGTGCATGTTCATATCTATTACCTAACCCAAGTTGGTTTTGCCCAGTTAAAATAAGTAATTACACTGAAGCATGTTTGATATATAATACTGTTAAGAAATTGTAATAGTACTTATACTCACTACATTTAATGCATACAGTAGTGTAGATACAGTAAAGTGTATAAACACCTATGCCATCATGTCTCTGTCCATTTTGTGTGTGTGTGTGTGTGTGTTTATTATTTTAATATACATTAAGCTTGGCTAATAAAAGGAAGTTGACATAAATGTATTAGCTAGGCCATTGTATCATTTGCATTGGATAAAAAATATAATAACATATTGTGAGCTAGTTAGGTAAGTATATTATGGATATTAATACAGACTAAGGGAAATAAATGAGTCTATGGTTATTAACTTTATGATTGCATCTCCAAATAATCAAGAAGACTCTGGAAAATGTTTTGGCTATGTTGAAAAAGACAATATTCAAGTATGGCTAGTGTCTTCATTTTCTGTTGATATATGTACCGTTTGTGACTGTGTGTAGTAAGCAGAAAAGCTTATACAAAAGCTTTTTGTAAAGCTCATGTAAAGTTTTTACAGACAATGAACTGACTTTATTTCATGGAGTTTTATTCTTGCTGTTGTTCGGTGTGAAAATACAAATAAATAACTAATAAAAATCCACTTATCCAAATTGTGTGTGTTTAATTTAATTTTTGTTCAAATTTTTTGTTAAATTTTGCCCAGATAAATATATAAACTGACAAATTCATGGTGGATCCAGAGTCTCTCCCAGGAACACTGTGTACGAGAAAAGGATAATACTCTGGACAGTCAATAATACACAATGCCAGTCCACAACCATTACTAATGGTTGTCTTGATTATCATATTTGGAAGATGCAGAAGAACTGCATGACATGATTTGAAACATGATTTTAACAAAGTGAAAACCACCTAACAAAAACATTTCCTCTCAGTTAAATGAGCCAGTTCAAGTGGTTCAGGCCACATGGTATGATCTGTCCTATCAGATACATGATCTGTCCTATTTATACAGTGTTTAAATTCAAAGACACATGGACAGAAATGTACTTCTCAGTGCATATTTGCTATTATTCAATATTACCATTTTTTTCCATAAGTCCCATCTTGGAAATTGAACTTAGCTATGTTTATGATACACTCTCCCTTTAAATACATGCTTCATTCACCAGCTCTTAATTGGAACTAATTTGGATTACTTCAAACATTTTCTAATTAAATTAATAGCCTGCCTTCTCTCTGTGCTGCTGTCTAACCATGAGACAATTATAACATCGCAACAATCATCACGGATGAGGAATCATTTTCAAACCTAGCATCATCTTTGTCACTACTGTCGTCATCAGTCGCTAAATTACCGCAAGTCATCACAGCTGTGTGAAAGGATTTTATTCCCAGATTGTGGCCTAAATTTAACTAAGGCCCTAGAGCTTTGCACTTTTCATTCCACTAAGAGGGGCAATAATTAGCCCTGACCTGTACACACAGCATGAAACAACAGACACGTATATAGCCTTTGGCCATGTGTTACATATTCCAGTACGAGACCTATTCTAAGACCTATTCTAACTCTCATGTATATTATTATCCAGACATTTAATTCTAAAATAATAAGGTTCGATGGTTGCTTTACACAGACTGCTTTCTTTTGTTGTGGAACTAGCAATATCTCAAAAACTCATTTAAATCATGCTGGTCCTTGTACTCACACAGTGTGTTCAGATTAATTTATCCAGTATCATGATGACACAAATATAATACGTCAATGATCAAAAGAGTATTTTCTTGTCAGCATCAACCAGCAGTTTAGCCCTTTAAAGTTCTATGTCCATATCAGACATTACTATGAAATATATAGTAACTACCATAATAATAGGAAAGGTAGTAACAACGGTTAGCACGTTCGCCTCACACCTCCAGGGTTGGGGGTTCGATTCCCGCCTCCACCTTGTGTGTGTGGAGTTTGCATGTTCTCCCCGTGCTTTGGTGTTTCCTCCGGGTACTCTGGTTTCCTCCCCCAGTCCAAAGACATGCATGGTAAGTTGATTGTCATCTCTGGAAAATTGTCCGTAGTGAGTGAATGAGAGTGTGTGTGTGCCCTGCGATGGGTTGGCACTCCGTCCAGGGTGTATCCTGCCTTGATGCCCGATGACACCTGAGATAGGCACAGGCTCCCCGTGACCCGAGGTAGTTCGGATAAGCGGTAGAAGATGAGTGAGTGAGTGAGTAACAACGGTGCGTGACATAAGTCTACACCCATCAAAAGGTTTTGGCTTTTTATAAAAATACATACACTTTACAAGCTGTGTTTTCACAAGCTGTGTTTCATTCTCACCAACATGTTATATAAACATAGTAATTTCTATATCTCCATTTTAAGAGAGCATAGAAAATGTATGCAGAAACAACAGGGGCCAGATAGAAATGCACCTTGCATCTGTCACTGGGTATCATGTACACAAAGATTTAGACCTAGAGCCAATCTAGCATACAGTAGATCATCCCCCATGTTTTTAGGAGGTGGAAAAAGATCTTTGGAAGTCCATCCAGATATGAGAAGTTATGAACAACTGCACAGACTGTAACTCAAGCACCTCAGGATCAAACCATGGACCCTGATGTTGTGAGGGGCCTTGAAATACTTAAGCCATTTCCTGCTGAATCTACATGAAATTTAAAGCATTCAGATGCATCTGAATACATAAATATATTTTTACACCTTTCCGTGCCTTGCCAGTGATTTAAAAGTTGTGATTAAGTTATCTGAGATAATGCTGATGTATTCTTGTCTTTGAAACATGCCCGCAGCCTGGATAGTGTTCTTGTTATGCTAGCCTGTTTTCTTCAAACTACTCTAATCCTCATGTGAGAGAAGGTCAGCAACTATCCAATCCCAGCTGCTAAATGGGCATGCTTATAAATCATACATAAACATTACTTCAATAGAATATTAAAGTTATAAAGAAATATATAAAAATTTAAGATAGAAGTAGGGGTTGTGTTAATGGTTAGTAGTTGCCACTATATACATAAAGATGCTAAACTCTTACCTGGTCATCCACTCTGTGGGCTACAATTGCAGCCCCT
The DNA here is from genome assembly GCF_030014155.1 of Tachysurus vachellii. Taxonomy (NCBI): domain Eukaryota; kingdom Metazoa; phylum Chordata; class Actinopteri; order Siluriformes; family Bagridae; genus Tachysurus; species Tachysurus vachellii. The sequence goes on along the minus strand of NC_083461.1, from coordinate 10,755,336 downwards.
TCTTCTATCTCAGCATCGCTCAGAGGCCGAATTCGCAAAGCCACCTGGGAAACAAACATGGACCCAACCATCACCAGTTTGGAGGAAATAAAGATTCCCAGTTAAGGAACCCAGTTAAATTACTACAAAATACAAAATCATGCTTCTAAAAGCAAATTAAAAATGAATATAGAATGATTCAACATTTCAACTGAATATTTTTTCCATGATTATCATCGCCATGAGTCATCTTAGATTTTTTGAGAAAATCTCCTGTTTTGGGGTCTGAATGCAATATGGTATATTGCCTAAAACTTCAGGCTATATTAGTTTAAGAAGCCACTCTGTCTTTTCGCTGGTATTTTAATTGTCCTGCACACGTTCTACATTCTCTCTAGCAGTTCAAAGGTGCTGCTATGATTGAGAGCTGCTCCAGTTCAGTGCTGCTGTAAAGGAAAAAAGGAGAGGCAACTGAACCAGACAATGTGAATTATTCAGTCCAGGGCCAGAAGATTACAGGGAAATAAGCGCACAACTCTCTGGATGAATATTCGACCCAGGTTTGACAAAGTGACTCACAGGTGCGTGCGAGAGTAGGAAATCTTAATTAGCTCTCCTATGATATGATCAATGAGCAGCAACCTAGTTAGTTGGGGGGAAAAAACAGATTACAATTACAGGGTTTCCTTAAAGTCGATGAGGACGCAATAAGAGGAAGACTATATACATTAAATTTTGTGCACATTTGCTCTGCACCTTATGTATATCACGTTTTGGCTGCTGTACCATGTTTCTGCTGATTTTGTGAACATATTCTAACCGGTTCCTGAGATTTTTTTTACCCTGTATAATTCTTATATGATATCATAGTTTGTATATGTTCTCAGGGTAGAAGATGAACAGTTCTAATTCTGTTTGATATTCTGTTTTCATTACCAAAAGTTTTTTACTTGACCATTTTCTTATAAGATGCTTGCAAATTCTCAGCCCCTTGGATCCTTCATGTTTAAAAATAAAGCAAAAAGCTGATTTGTATGCTTCATGTTTTAAAAGCAGATCTGTAATAGCCAGATTTAAGCCAGAACCGCTTTGCATTTGTTGACACAGTGCATGGCCCCATAGAAAATAGATCTTGGGACAATATGATAAGCAAAAGTTTGCAATAAATTGAAATATGAAATTCTAATCCTGTGCTTAGTATAGATTTGTATAGTTATTACTAGGACTGGGTTAATGTGTGGTATGAAGTCATGTTATTACTCATCATGGAATATTAATAGCAAATAAATGAGGTTGGTAAAGCCTGGGGTTGTCCTACTTACTGTTAGTTGGTGGTCCTTCGATTCTCCTGTATCCTTCATGGTGATATCACCACCTCCTTGGTGTCACTGTGTGTATTTCAGTCTCAGTAGAAGGACAGAGGAATCAGCAGCCTCTGTGATGGCACCATGTTTTACGCGTCGATCCGCCTGCCTCTACAAGCGCGTGCGTAAATTCACCTGCACTGATACTCTGCTTTTATGCTCCAGTGGAAATACAGCTTCTTTATTAGATGGTCAGTCTTTCTAACCCGTTCGAATAGACCAGGATGTTCCCGTCTTGTGTGTAAAAAGGTGTCTCTGTGCTGTTCTTTGAGAACAGAACAGTGTTGTTTGTCCCCTTAGAGATGAGGAGTGAAGCCTCATATATCCACCGCGTCATTAACAGCAGCTGAAGCTCAGCTCCGGTTCCTCACTTCACTGTGCTGTGCTGTGCTGTGATAACTGCGCCCCCTAAAGACAAACAGTGTTGTAGCTTCTGCGTCCTGTTTGAGTCACTGAACCAACCAAGGACAGGACGACAGTAAGGCCACCCTGATACACATACAGCTTGGTCTGTGTTGACAGATCACAGGTCAAACCTGTAGATATTTTTTCCCCAGTGAGCAATTAAGAAAATCTCAAACATTTAGTTATGTAAAGATAAAATGAAACTTATATTGTAGGGGTTTCAAACTCAGTTTAGTCCAAAACAGAGCACAGTTTGCATAGAAAATTGTTAAAGTCTACATGTTGGTTGGGGTCTGAGTTTGGTTGCACTGGAACTGTGCCTCAAATACTGTTAATGTGAACGCAACTCGTAATTGTTCGCACTTGTTCAGGAAGTAAAGTAACTTGCAATGAGTTTTAGCCAATGACAACATCATTAGTTTTCACAACACGTGTACCATGAGAGATTTCGACCAAGCTGGCACATTTTCTGCACCCCAGTCTGGACTGAGGCTACATTGATGTCATGTGAGAGGCTACGTTGATGTCATGTGAAAATGATTAATAATTCTAGCATGTCTTTTTGTGTGTTTTGATTTCATACAAAGAAACACTGTGAGACAATAGAGAGCATCCTGTTCAGCTGTAGACTAAGCTATTGTGCTGCTATGACATATTTTACTTCATCTTCAACCTTTCTTCTATTTTTCTATACAACCTGCATTATAGATATAGGTTAAAATGCAAATGCTTGTGTATTTATTGTTTATTTTCCACTCATCTGACAGTGTCAGTCAGCATCTGTCTCACAGTACACAGGACTTATGTAATCCTGTGTACCCTGCCACAGCTTTGTTATGTATTTTGTCATGGTCCTGGGAAAATAACATTGCATTCCATTGTTTACAAGTTATATGGAGGAATGGTAATAAAACCAACTTGACTTGATTAGCATGAAAACTCCTTACACTATCTTTTCATATGAAATGATTCATGTGAGTAGTTACAAAATCCAGCACACCTCATTCTGGCTGGTTGTAATATGGTGGTCAAATGCCATCATTGTTTAAGTCAGAGCAAGGGCACACAGAGACTGGGGTCGTTCCTCACACTGGAGCACAACCATCACATGAATTTGTGTCAGAAAGTGTTTTTATTAAGCAGGTGGTCTAATAATTCTGATTCATGGGTAATGATAATGGAGAAGATGCATGGAAATGGCTATTTCTTCAGTTAGAGTTCAATAACAGCAGTGTTTTATTTTCAAAATGTCCAACTGTTGCAAAAAAGTGCCACTTAGCACTGGAAGACACAATGGAGTATGGACCAAGAGATCAGTTTGCTTTCTAGCCATATAGTGAGACGTCCAACACAAATATAACTTAAATAATAGCTGTATAGCTTATAATAAAAAATATAAATTAAAATGTCCCAAAAGTCTCCATGATTGGGGAAATGAACACTTTATTTTAGCAAAATGTCTTAGAAACTTAGTTCGCTCAGTTCATACTAGGTTTGTATTTTATACATTTTGTCAATAACCTTTAAGAATGCCTTGAAAGCTTTCGCAAGATTGTAATAAACGCACAATTACATGCATACCAACAATTGTGCTAACATGAGTTCATCATGAGTGGGAGAAACGGCTGTGTTTACTAAGAAATCCTAGTCAATCATAAGTCAATCATAGAGAGGATGTTTTGTAAAAAAGTTATATATTTTGTTAAAAATATATATTTTCCCCTATGTTTGGAGACATTATTAGGACATGTGTTTGGAGCCAGATATTCAATAACCTATATTGTTATTTATCAAACCACTAGATGCTAAAGTAAAAAGTAAAATTAAAAAGAAAGTAAAGTGTAAACAAATGCTAGGAAAAGCTAATGAAGGTATATTGAATTAATCCACAGTGCTACTATGAGTAAAATATGTTTCCAAATTCACCTCAATCAATTCAAACATTGACGTGAAATGATTTTATGCAGAATGACAAACTCACCTTGAGGAACGAATGCATCTTCTCACAATGTAACACAAAATCATAATGTTTAATACACATTCTCTTAAATCAGCTTTTTTCTTAAAAAAATAAATCACTGTGTGAGGCGTGCAATTACAGCATTGATTGAAGTAAGAGATGAGGCGTGAGATTACTGCTGGTGATACAGTACTTTCCTCTTCACTGTTATGACTGTGTTTTGATGGAAAGGAAGTGAAATTGTGATGCCTTTTCTTCTCATATTTCCTCTTCAGTGATTTCCTGGTGGGGTAACAAATAGGGCAGTTTAGAAAATATTGAACAGATCTGAAATTATTGATTTTCTGCAGTAATTGCGCTGTTGTCCATCAAAACCAGAGTAGTAGTAAGCCAGGGGTTCTTTGCTAGTACAAACAAACACGTACGGTCATCTTCTAACAGAACAAATAAAGCTTATTGATTTTTCTTCCTCGTGTCTTATACATGGTGCTATATATAGGCAATGAGAGGCTTATCTCATTGGAACAGGCCATTAAAATCAGGATGCAACCTGTCAAAGCTCCTCAAACAAGCACAGGTTTATTTTAAAGGTTATTATGGGGAAAGGAATTATATTAACAGTGGATTTTCCTGACGCATAAAAGTCAGTTTTCTTAATTTAACCTTGAAATGCTGTTATTCTTGGTCATGTAGGTATTAAAATAATCTGTAAAATTCATTTACCATTTTTACCATTTAATCTTGACTTTTTTTTTACAGTTTCAATATATACCAATATTAATATATAAACAATATATAGTGCTGACTGCAGGACAAATCACAGATTTATATTACTGCACTAGTTCTAATGCTGTATCGTTTCTATGGTAACAAATTCTACAGGGACTTAGGGATGGATGTATGCATTTCAGATATTTTTAATTGTTGATATGGTGAAGTTTTCTGACATGGAAAAGTCTCCAGGATGGAAAGAGTTTGTGTTTTTTAATAGCATGCTGCATTTTCTATCTTCGTTGAAAAAGAGAGAAAAAGGCTGGTAAGAATAATATAGCTGTTATAAGTGATAATAGCAATTAGGTTCTTTCACTGGCATCTAACTATAAATGTAAAAAAGTATGATATGCATACATATAAATGTATGATATGCATATATTTTTATAAATAGAAAACTAACCATAATTTAATTGTTTACATAATAACTAATAATTTTATTGCTTACATAATAAATATAAAGTAAGGAACTCCTGACCTTGTTTTTATCCTTCTCAGATTTATCCTCTTTTCCCCTTTTCTTCATTTCTGCCTCCACCATCTCATAGAACTCTTTCTCTGCACGGATCACCAGGTCCTCTGCACTTTCCTCTCCCTCCCCGTCTTTGCTTTCTTCATGCTTGCTCTGCTCTGAGCGACTGCGCTCTTTCAGACGCATCTCTCTGTGTCGAGCCTCCAGAATCTTCTCCCGCTTCGTCTCCCGTTCAAACATCTGCCAGAAAACATACAAAACCTGTATAGTACCTTTGAATTCATAAGCAGCAGTCTGACATTAATAACACATCATAACATACTATAGACCTGGATATTATTGTAGTTTAATCCTTGAACATAATTTCATTCATGTCATGTTTAGTATGCTGCATTTACCAGATTTAGGTTTAATAAGAATTTGCATAATGTACATGGCCTTTGTACTAGGAAATTTTTGTTCATGTTGTTTAAGCTTTCATATGGAATAATTTTTAAGTAAACACATTTAGTCTGTAAAATGTATTTTAAAACAGTGTAGGGACACCATATTTAAAGCAATCCTTAAAAAAAAAGCATAATCAATGTCAGAAAATGTAACTAAATGTTGAATGGCATTTGCTTTTAGTCCTAGGAAGGAAAAAATGTGCCACTTTCTAAGGTAGTTGTGAACCTTCATGTATATGTAAATTATTTTACCAAACAATTGAATTTAGCATGTCTTGATTCTTAGACAGATACTGTATATTATAAGTATGTAGGAACTCTGTGTGTGTGTGTGTGTGTGTGTGTGTGTGTGTGTGTGTGTGTGTGTGTGTGTGTGTGTGTGTGTGTGTGTGTGTGTGTGTCTCACCGCTGTGGTCAGCGCTTTCTCATTTTTCTGCAGTGTGCACAGGCCTGATGTGATCTCGAGCAGAGTGGCAGTGCCCAGCTGTGAGCCACATGCCAGAAAACGGCCATTATCTTGCACCCGCATGCTGTAGAGAGCCTCATCACACACCTACCAGAAGCAGCACAAACTTCACTTGGTAGACATACTGTATACAGTCCTAAGTCAAAGGTGGAACCTGTTTTTATTCCACCATTTACAGTCCCTGACAAAAGTCTTGTCGCTTATCTATTTTGTAGAAACACCTGCTAACTATTAACCTAACTTTTAATTAATCAATTGGTGTTAGAAATAGCTCATATGAAAAGCTAAGACCCTCCCAAATGATGTTTAATGCACTGAAATAAATTAGTTTCACTGAAAAAAGATTTATCATTTAATCAAGACAGAAAGGTCAAATTTTGGCAAGACAAAAGTTTTGTCGCCTATACAGAAATTGAACAAATTTACTGCAAATACAAAAATATGTCAGCAAATTAAGTAGTGGTGCTGTGAGATCCAAATTTAATATCTTGTATGACTTCCATGAGCTTGAAGGACTGCATCCATGCGGTTTGGCAAGGATTCATACAATTTATTGATGAAGTCATCAGGAATAGCAAAGAAAGCAGTCTTGCATGCTTCCCAGAGTTCATCAATATTCTTTGGTTTCGTCTTCCATGCTTCCTCTTTCATTCTACCCCACATATGCTCAATGAGGTTCATGTCTGGTAACTGGGCTGGCCAATCCTGGAGCATCTTGATCTTCTTCGCCTTGAGGAACTTTGATGTGGAGATGGAAGTATGCGATGGAGCACCATCCTGCTGCAGAATTTGGCCTCTTTTATGGTTGGGAATATAAGAGGTAGCTAAGATTTCTTGGTATTTTAGACTATTCATGTTGCCTTCCACCCTGCAGATCTCTCGCACACCCCCATACTGGATGTAACCCCAGACAATGATTTTTCTGCCACCAAACTTCACTGTTTTCTGGGTGAATCTCGGATCCATGCGGGCTCCAGTAGGTCTCCTGCAATATTTGCGGCAACTGTGGTGTAATTCAACAGAAGATTCATCTGAAAAATCCTTGCATCCTTCTGCCACTTTTCCAGCATCCATCCTTTTAGCAGGCTGTGGGCCTTGGCAAATGCCACACGATTTTTCAATTGTCTTTTGTTTAGTGCTGGCTTCTGGGCACTGATTCGACCATGGAGGCCATTTCGAGACAGAATCCTACAAACTGTTCTGGTTGACATAGGGACTTCCAGTGACCAGGTCTCATGGAGCTCTGCTGCAGTGGAAAATGGGCTTGGATTTTTGATCCAACAAACGGTCCTCTCGAGCAGTTGTCTTGCGGGGTCTGCCTGACCTGGGCTTGTCCAAAACGTCTCCAGTCTCTTCAAATCTTTTTTTATCCTCTGTACTTGATGCTGAGACACACTGAAGGTGTCTGCCACATCAGCAGTGGATCTGGTCTTCAGCCTCTTGATAATCAAAACTTTAGTCTCAGGGTGAATTTTAGGCATGTTTGCAGAGGTCTAGTTGCAGTTGATCAACTAGTCTAGTTGCAGTTGATGTGAAGGTCTAGTGTACTGAGGTTCTTTTTATTCACACCTGAGACCTAATTGATCCATTATTAGTCACAGGTGAAGCTCATATGACAAGGCGACAACACTTATGTCTTTGCAAAAACTGACTCATTGGGCTTTACCAAGCTGTAAATATTAGAATACCTTTTGACAGTTTCGTTTTGCAATGAAACATTATTACAAAAGCTGTTGGGATTAAAATGAGCCATTTCTTGTAAAAAAAATCTTGATTAGAAATATATTTCAGTGGCACTTCAGGTCAATTTGTACACAAGCGACAATACTTTTGTAAGGGACTGTAGACATTGAGTGTCATTATAATCACCATTATTTAATAATAACTGAATTAAAGCAACAACTGAATTTATTGTATTGTACTGAAGTACATAGTAACAGAACTATTTAGCGTTAACAAAACAAGCACAGAGTTGATGGAACCTACTTTAAGAGTGAGCGTTGGGTCATTCTGCTTGAACAGGAAGTCCCATACATCTAAAGTACCATCCATTTTCACTGTGAAGAAGACTGAAGGTCTAACAGGGCTCCAGCATCCATCTGACAGATAGACCATGTGATATCTACATAGGATGAGATAACAGCAATCATTTATACGCAAAATGCAATAAACTTTTTAATATTTCTGTCCCCTTGTCCAATATCACTTATGGAATACTCGTCCATTTTTCATGAACAAAGAAAACAAGGAAGTATGCAGCCTGGACACCAAATATAACAGTGTGATGTTAAAAGCTCATTCACTGATCAGATTAAATGATAAAAATCTATGCCAGTCGAATACTACTGAAACAGACTCCAGGAGGCAGTTGTGGCTTCACTATTAGTAGTTAGAGGTACTTACTTTGTCCACATGATGGAGGATTCTCTAATGTCCTCAGACCAGATACGGGCGGTCCAGTCAGCCACAGTTAGGAAGTTTTTAGGAAAGAACGGGTTTCTCTGCAGAGCGTATATAGGTCCATGATGGCCACTGTATGTGCTTACAATCTTCTCTGTTGGGGTTTTGGCTTTCCGGTTGCACGAGACCACTAGCCCCTGTTCCGTCCCAACCATGAACTTTGTTGGCTTTTAAAGAAAATTCCACAGGTAAATATATACTATTTTTTTCTGTTTTCAGTTCTGGATACAGAATCTAGAAATCTCACCATGGTGGTTTCAAACTCCAGTGATATGGCACCCAGTGCGTTTTCCAGCTTCCCCTTCTTGCTGGGGTCCAGAACCAGCCTATCTGTTGGCTCACTCATCTTCCGAATGTCCCACCACAGCACCTGATCCAATACATGTCAACATGTAAGCTTTATAGCAGGACAAACAGTAAATTAAACTGTGGATGTAGTAGTAGTGGCCCAAGTGATGTATATGTGGTGATAATAAAGGCTTCTATGCCCCAATTTCATTCAGTTTCATGTGAACTGGATCCACTAACAGACACACACATTATACTAATATTTCATCCCATGTTATGCCGATCTTCAGCACAATGTTTAATAGTAATACTTTCTTTTATATATTGCATTTACAGTAAAAAAGGCTCAGGCTGCTTTATTCAGGAAAAAATAAAAAACATAGGAATGCATAAAATTTCTATCATTTTTACGGATAAATATGCTCATGAATCACATCATGATGCAGCTTAATGTTACAGCTTAATGTGCTGTTTACTGTGCACTGACCTGACCATCAGTGGAAGCAGAGAAGAAGTCTGTGCCTGTCTTTGACTGCAGCCAGATGACCTTATAGACTGGGTCTCTGTGGCTGTGCTCGATGGCAGACATCTCAACCGGCTGGCTGCCTTTACGTGTGTCCCAGTATGCTGCATCCCAGTGATTAAAAAAATACTTTTAAATCTATTCTACAATGATCAGCACAACACACTTTAATTAACATTAAAACAGCATATTTCAGTAAATATTACATAATCAGAACATTTCACCATATCAACAATTACACAAATCTTTAAAGGTTTGTGGTGAATGTCCAGTTAGTAAGAATTCAACAGCAAAGAATAATCCATCCATCCATCCATTGTCTGTACCGCCTATCCTACATACTGTAGGGTCGCAGGGAGCCTGCAGTCTATCCCAGGGAGCTCAGAGGAAAGTAGAGGGACACTTTTGGTCACAGGGCACAATCACACTCACACATCCAGTCACACACTACAGACAATTTAAAGATGCCACTCATACAACAACACATCTTTGGATTTGGGAAGGAAACTAGCAAACCCTAGGAATCATACCCCAACCTCAGAGGTGTGAGAAACGTGCTAAGCACTAAGCCAATGTACTCCTCCACAATGCATAATATAATATAATATAATATGCAATACTGCTGATTATAAAAGCAGTGATAAAGTGAAAATAAGTAAAGTAAATATACCTTGATATCTCTAAATCTGTCATGATAAAGATTCAGCTTGTTTGTTCTCACCAATTTGCCCATTGTAGCTTCCCCCAACTAGGATGTGCGAGTCTTTAGGGTTATACTCCAGACAGACGAGTGGAGAGACAGGTTTCAGGGTCAGCTCTGGTTTATTCGGGTTCTCTGTGAGGAAAAAGAAACAGTCGTTACCAAAACCGCAGCAGGATTTATCATTAAATTGTAAATTGTGTCCACTGAAGACCATTAGAAGCGTCTGTATCATCTGTATGTTAAAAACCGATCAGAATTTGCAATAATCACCATTACAAACAAGTACAACATGACAGCATCAAGAATGTTTTTGCCATACCAATGTCCCAAATATAGGAGTCGTAACACATGTTTTTGCTAAATTTCTGAAACTCTAAAGAGGAATAAGCCACAGCCAACTTGCGGCCACCATCAGGGTGCCATGACAGACTGGTGGCAGTGCGCTTCACCTCATTTGGGTCCCTAAAAACAGAAAAGATCAGAGAAGTAGTAAAACATACGATGCCAGCTCTAATAAAATCCCATCTGTCACCAGGGACAGAATCATTTCTAGCACTAGCCTTTGACGTTATAGAATTGTTACTAATCAATAATGTCACCTGAACACGTTGATGGTTTTGGCCGAAGGCTGTTCCTCCATCTCCTCCACAACCTCCTCTTCTTCAAAGTACTCCTGATAGATATCAATGGCATTGTTCTGTCTGATACAGTTCTCCATTTGCTAGAGTAGAAAGAAAGAGCAGTCTGTGTTGGAGACATCCACCAGTTCCCCGCTTCTATTTGTTATCAATGACAAGTTGTGTGTGCCATTTGTCATGGACCATGTGTGCTCTACTGTCTTCACTACCAGTGATAGGTACTACACCAAGTCGTATTTGCAAAGAGTAACTTTGTTGACGTGTTGGACACCCCTACATCTAGTTACCAGTCTCCATGTCACACAGTCCTGGATACTATGGCTGTCTTTAATCATTTGCAAGTCAGACATGATCATTTTAAGCCATGCAGGCTATTTTGTAACATTGTTCACACTGAAAAATGTGAATGTAATTCTGTTTAACAAATCTAATCCAAACATCAATCAAAATCACTGAAGTCACCGAAGAGCAGTGAACTAATTTATTCTCCAGATATTTAAACCCAATAAATATCTAAAACCAAAAGACACACTTACACTCCCAAGCTGCATGATGGTGTTCACATAGTTCTCATCCTTCTCCACTTTCTTCCTGTACCGAATGGTCTGTTCCATTTCTTGCGGATTGACATCTTTTGGCCAACCCCCCTCCACATGGTTTATGCCACGTGTCTCAGACTCAAAGCGCTCTGTGTTCACCTGAAAAGAAAAAACTATGATGATAAGTTACTGGTGATACACTGTATGGTGCGTTGCTGGTAGTTCACCACTGCTGGTATAATAACCACATAGCTGGGAAGGCTTTTTACTAGATTTGTTGTGGTTGTGGAGATTTGTTCTTTCAGCCACAAGACTCTTAGTGGGATCAGACAATAACATTAGATGAGGAGGTCTGGCTCATGCCAGTTCATTTTCAGTAAAGTAGAGATCAGGGGTTTCCACTCTGACCTGGAAAAACAATGTCATCATGGAGTTTGTTTTGTGCACAGAATCATTGTCATGCTGGAACAGATTTGGGCCTCTTGAATTTCTACAGCATGTAAAGACTTTTCCAAATGTTGTTATTCCAATGTTGTGTCAACAGTATAGAAATACCTTTGGCACTAAACTGAACGAGGTTTATTGTAATACACATTTTGGATCTTGTGTGCTGATCTTGTGATGCATTGCATACGTGAGCAATCATGGACTGAATAGTAAAACTGTGTCACGAACAGTGATCTGAATGATTTGACATACTAACCTCATGCTCAGACATTTCCTGTGTGCACTGTATGGCAACATCACACGGATCTCTGGCTATAAAGTCAGCAGCAAGAGACGGGTCAGGCAGAATGTCCAAATGCAGCTCAGCTGGCCGGTCCGAGAAGTTACACTGGCGACCAAACTCACTGCGTTTCTTAGTGTATACATACACAATCTCCATCATGTATTCTACAAATCAATGTTCAGTGCAGTTAGGCTGGATGAGGGGATAGACAGAGACTGCTAAGAAAATGACACACATTGTGATTAAACAAATATGTAGACATTTGAATGCAGTTTTAGATTTAGGAAAGGGAATGTATTAATGCCAGGTATATTTTACTAGATAAAATAAATAAATAAATAGATAGATAGATAGATAGATAGATAGATAGATAGATAGATAGATAGATAGATAGATAGATAGATAGATAGATAGATAAATAAATAAATAAATAAATGTGTTGCTACGTTAATTCAGTACAAAATGACAAAACATTTGTTTTTCATATAAAAATATGTGGAGCATGCCTACCAGAACAGATTTTTAGCCACCTAAAGTTAAAGCAATACGTTTAACGCGAATGTGCGTTTCAAAACAAGAAGTTAGTGTCAGGTGCATTGAAATGGTAAAGCTTCCTCTGTAACAAACTGCTTTTCTACAGAACAAGTGTAAGAATGAACATGGTGTAAGATCCTTACCTCAACCAGAATCTCTCTCTTTCTCCCTCTGTCTCTCTCTCTGTGCCTCTTTATTTATTTATATTGAGATTATCTCTCCACACTTTCATATTAGACCAGAAGTTTACTGTATCCTAGCAACAGTCCCCCCCAACACTACCGGAAACGCGCCCTTTTGTAGAACTAAAGCGTTTAAAGGCAAAAACGTAAAATTTAATTTAATTTAATTTAATTTAATTTAATTTAATTTAATTTAATTTAATTTAATTTAATTTAATTTAATTTAATTTAATTTAATTTAATTTAATTTAATTTAAAGTAAAGAAAAGAAAAGTAAAGTCAAATAAAATATAATTAAATTAAATTAAATAAAACAAAGTAAAATAAAGTAAAGTAAAGTAAAATGAAATTAAATTAAATTAAATAAAACAAAGTAAAATAAAGTAAAGTAAAGTAAAATTAAATTAAATTAAATAAAGTAAAATAAATTCAAGTAAAGTAAAACAAAGTAAAATAAAATAAAATAAAGTAAAATAAAGTAAAATAAAATAAACTAACATTATTTTATTTTATTTTCTGTTATTTTATTTTACTTTGTTTTATTTTATTGAACAAATGAAGTGTTTGTTATTTGAGTTTGTAAAGCGGTAAAATATTTGCAGATAAATATAAAAATAATCAGAAGAAATCAACTGGTATCCCGAGTATAAATTATATCAAATAATTTTCGATCAAAATATTTTTGACACTGATGCAGGTTTGAAGAAAAAATAAACATCTTCAATTATACAAATATAAATTTTCGAAGAAAAAACTACAGATATTATATATTTTAACACATAACATGTTTTATTTATTCTGCTTTTGTAGCTATATCGACCAGAGACATGCTGCAAAATGAATTAAATAGCAAAAAAAAGTGAATTAAGTAGTAAAATCTCAGCGCCCCCTGCTGTTCACACTAAGCAATAACGCGGCCATTTGCTAAATCTCCTATTCTGCTCCATAACTTAATTAACCCAATTTAACTGCTATACAAAGCTGGAAGGATTCATCTGTGTGGATCTTTGGCAGCATTCAGTACATAAAGTTCGTAGTGAAATAGTGTCTTCTGTAGTTGATATTTACATAATATTGAAATCACAGACTTTAGAATATATACTTATCAAGGATTAAAGTTTATCACTTTACAAAAAAAAGCTGAATTTTGAAGCTAACAATAGCTCCCATAAATTCATCATCATCATTGCATGGACAATGTTTTTTCTCTCTCTTTTTCTTTAATACTCATGTGACTTCTAATGCAGGGATAAAGAGGAGGGATACTGATCACCAGTGGCTTAAGAGCCACCATATGTCAAATACTTCAAGAAGGACCACAACCGTCAAGCTTTCTGAAATATCCTGTAAAGATTTAAAGAGGAAAATCCTAAGCTTGGAATGAAGAAAAACACTGCTATGTGCTACAATATGAACTTCAGTACAGAGGAGAGAGGAAAACCCAACACACAGGACTACAGAGTGTACTTTAGTGAGTAACCTCATATCATGTACTACTACATTTGAACTCTCAGTACAGACTTTTTTAATTCCTAATATTGTCTGTTATTTTCACCGTCTGGTAACATCTTTTAACTATCTGTATTTCATAGACAAGCCGGTGAACTTGAGTACCTGACTTGCACATATGATCCATTTTTCTGCTTCTGTGGTTTATTTTTCTATGTAGTATTTATTTATAAGGCAGAATAACATTGAAGAAGCAAATATTATTTATTATGCTTACTGCAAATTTGTAGTTCCTTGCTTATTTAACAGTTATATCAATTGCTTTTCATATATAAAATCTAATCCACTGCTAAATTTGATCAATTAAATGTCTAAGATGTACTTAAACAAATGCGGTAGCTGAGCAAAGATGGACAACTGCTGGACAAATCTAAGCAAAACAAAAATACCAATGAGCAGCTTAGGATCTGAAATAGTCGACTCTTATTTATGAGCTGAGCCGAATGATCTGACTTGCTTAAAGAGCAAGGAATTCCCTCCCACGAATGCTGTATAGTTATATTCATTATATGTTAAAAATGATTGATTGAAGCAATTTAGCAGCAGTTTAACAGTAACGGAGAAATTCCCTGAGTATAAACAGGTTAAAAAAATCTGTTTTTGACAGCAATGATTCAGAGAATAGTGACTCAGTAGACACTTCACCTAATAAAAAAAAAAACAGTTCAGATTTAAAATGAGTGTTGAATTAATTGCATTATTTTTCTTAAATGAAATTTAACGCTATAATGTCTTTCTTCACCTTATTTCAGACATCAGTTTAAACATTTTTGATCTTTCAGGAGTAGCTTGTTATTGAATGTCTGCGTAGGCCATCAGATTACATGATGAAACCAAATCTCTTTGCAGAAACCTCAGATGGAAAATATATATCTCCATTCCATGACATTCCCCTTTATGCAAATGAAGCCAGGGTATGTAAGTCTTGAATTGAACTCCTTTATTTTACCTGCAATTGCTGAAATTTAAAGAAATTTATATTTGAAATTTAAATTTATATATATATGAGATGCAAGTAGAAGGTACTTTGATAAATGCAAAACAAATAACCAAAAGAGTGAAACAAGAACTACAGACAATAGATGTACAGCAAAAACAGGCAGACGATGACCAAACATGTGGAACACACAACATACACGCTCAACACAAGCAAAAACAGTGACGTGTTAGACGAGTGGTTAAGGTGTTGGATTACTGATCGGAAGGTCGTGAGTTTAAATCCCAGGTCCACCAAGTTGCCGCTGCTGGGCCCCTGAGTAAGGCTCTTAACCCTCAATTGATCTGTTGCATAAATTGAAATAAAATTGTAAGTCACTCTGGATAAAGGTGTCTGCTAAATGCTGTACATGTATTAAGGATGCCACAAAACAGGTAGCTTGGTCAGGTCACATACCAGGGCTGATGGGTAACATTAATTATGTTGTTCTTATGACACCATTAACCACATAAAGAACACTGTGCTCTGTCTATATGAAAGTCATTACAGTAGAGTTCTCTAGAAATATCTATGCTATTATTCAAAACAAATGAAGTGGCATAAATAGTGAGAGCGCAGCAAACAATTGTAAAACTTTACAACGTGCTACATTACAGATGTAAAGCAGACATCTGTAGTTATTTACAAACTTTTCATTGATTTTTATCAGAATATCTTCCATGCAGTTGTTGAGGTACCCAGATGGA
The DNA here is from genome assembly GCF_030014155.1 of Tachysurus vachellii. NCBI lineage: Eukaryota > Metazoa > Chordata > Actinopteri > Siluriformes > Bagridae > Tachysurus > Tachysurus vachellii. Next base: position 10,739,684 of record NC_083461.1, on the reverse strand, counting down.
CAAATGCAAAGATGGAGGTATGGATCTCTGTTATTGCCATTTTATATCACTGACATGAAGCATGATAACTTGTCTGATAGCTGAAAATTCTGCTTTCTGTGACAAAATTATAGTTTTGAAACAATGGCATGTCATTGGCTCTGATCAAACACCTGAAAAATAAAATATGTCCTTCCTTCACAAGATACTTACGTCACATCTTGTAGTCTTTGCAGCTAGTTCATTAGTTCATTCTATAACACATTTTAAGGAAGCAATTCAGCATTGCATGAGTTACCACCTTTATGATTGCATTTTGCAGTCATTTCATCATCAAAGAACTCTGATTTTAAAAGATTATATATATATATATATATATTTCTAGATATGTAAATCATAATTGTAAATTGTAATTTATTATTTTAGATTATGTAAATTGATCATTTATTAACATTATAAGACATCAGACATAATCTTTATATTCCCTAGATTGCAACCAAAGAACCACTGAACCCTCTGAAGCAGGATGTGAAGAAGGGAAATCTGCGTTATGTGTGTAATGTATTCCCACATAAAGGCTATATATGGAACTACGGTGCTTTCCCTCAGGTCTGTTTATCAACAACTTTTCTTTAACACAAACAATGTTTAAGTAAAGCACATTTCAAGTTGTTGTTGTCCTTCAGCTTCTCCCCGTCTGGGGTCACCGCTGCGTATTATGCATAATATGATTTGTCGCTGGTCTTATGCTGGATGCCCTTCTTGATACAACCCTTCCATTTTATCCGGGCTTGGTTGGGACCAGCACTGAGAGTTGTTAACCCCTCAGTGGATCGGTTGGTTCCCTGGCCTTGGTACAGAATACTGCTGCTGGACTAGCAGAAACTTAAACCAAAGTACCAAAAACCAATACTTCTAGTCATGTTTCAAAAAGAAATGGACAGATTTAACAGCCGAATGATTTATTATTAAATCATTAAATAATCTTGATTCTTGAATCTTGATAAATAATAAAAAAATTATTAATCATTGTGTCTCAGCAAATGTGCTTCTGTAACCCAATTCACCTTAGAGAGAGTCTCGATTATTAACCAGATTTGTATTTGGTGTGCAAGGTGAGAAAGAAACTCTTTTTAAATTAATTATTGTTACGTACAATATTTAATATAATACAGTATGTGATTTCCTTTCAGTGATTTAAATCCCTAATTATATTGATCTCTGTAAGTCTTATTTTATCCAGTTCTTCTTTCAAGTCTCTTTCAGCTTATTGAATTTGAATTAATTTCTATTGTTAGACATGGGAGGATCCAGGACACACAGATGGAGACACAAAATGCTGCGGAGACAATGACCCCATTGATATGTGTGACATCGGGAACAAGGTAAAAGTAGAATGATAAGGAAATGGGATTAAATGCATTCTGTTTGTCAGTTGATTGATAGAATAACAGAGGGGTGTAAATGGCACGCCTTTCCCAAATACAAAACAAAACTACTTAATCCCGTAAACTACCAGGATTCTTTAGCCAAAGCAGATTTTCAAGTCCTGTAGCTTCACACAGATGAGTGTTAGGTGTGGTTTTTTAAGTGTTAGTAAGGTGTTACACAACCACAAGCTGCCTGAAATGCTGTAATGCATGATGAACAGCTGATGAATAGGGAGATAAACAACATTCATCTACAGTAAATAATATTATCTCACTTGGTGTTTTGATGATGGTTGCAGATTGTGACATCTAACACATAACCCCAAAATACCCCAGGTGAGTTGAGATCTATAGTGGCTGTATTAAATCATAGCATCAGATTAGCTATCATTAAACCATCATTAAATCATTCAGTGAGCTCTAAGTTCCCTGAAGATGGGGTCGGGGTCTTCCTGGGAGAGAAAACACCCATCAGCTTTTGTCAAAGAATTTATGCAGTACACACTGTTTTTTTGTTTTTTCCAACAACCCAAGTTTCAGGAAATAAACATATGTCAAATTCCATACAATAACAGTTCAATTAATTTTTTTCTGAATGTTTCATCTCCTTAAACATGCCCAACATATTCTGCAGGTCTGCTCACGTGGGGAAATCATAAGAGTGAAAGTGTTGGGAATCCTGGCGCTGATAGATGAAGGAGAAACAGACTGGAAAGTGATGGTGATTAATGTTGAGGATCCTGAGGCAGCAGACTTTAATGGTGAGCTTCTGATGAAAGTTCAGTCTGAACTTACCAGATTTCCAGCTCTAGCTGCAGGTCATCTTTTTTCACAGATATTGAGGATGTAAGGAGGCTTAAGCCGGGATACCTGGAATCCACAGTGGACTGGTTCCGAATGTACAAAGTTCCAGATGGGAAACCTGAGAACCAGTTTGCATTCAATGGCGAATTCAAGAACAGGGTAAAATGAATTTATGATGCAAAAAGAAAAAAGCTACCATTTCACAGCTCACTTTAAGTAACAAAATCTTTTATTGTTTATCATCAGGACTTTGCGATTAAGACCATAAAAGATACACATGAACATTGGAAGGCACTGATATTGAGCAAGACTGAAGCAAAGGAACTTAACTGGTATGGGAGTGAACAATCACATTCTACTAATTTACACTTACATGTTATCTAATATCATTTGAATAAGGGGGGCACGGTGGCTTAGTGGTTAGCACGTTTGCCTCACACCTCCAGGGTTGGGGGGGTCGATTCCCGCCTCCGCCTTGTGTGTGTGGAGTTTGTGTGTGGTGTTCCCCGTGCCTCAGGGGTTTCCTCCGGGTACTCCGGTTTCCTCCCCCGGTCCAAAGACATGCATGGTAGGTTGATTGGCATCTCTGGAAAAATTGTCCGTAGTGTGTGATTGCGTGAGTGAATGAGAGTGTGTGTGTGCCCTGCGATGGGTTGGCACTCTGTCCAGGGTGTATCCTGCCTTGATGCCCGATGACGCCCGAGATAGGCACAGGCTCCCTGTGACCCGAGGTAGTTCGGATAAGCAGTAGAAAATGAGTGAGTGAGTGAGTTTGAATGAGGTAAAAATTGGAAATTAAATAGCAGAGTAGAAACTAAACACCAGACACTGCAGAGTTAGTGGTTTGAGTATATATCTGAAATTTTATTCTATACTGCATAGTCTGTAATATCTCTAAATAACTGTGGGATTGGTAAATGTATGAATTTAATATTGAAGCACTGCGGCTTAGTGGTTAGCATGTTTGCCTTCATGTTCTCCTGGTGCTTCAGGAGTTTCCTCCAGGTGCTCCCTGAGTCCAAAATCTTTGATTGGTAGGTTGATTGGTACCTCTAAATTGTCAGTAAAGTGTGAATTGGTGTGTGTGTGTGTGTTAGTGACTGTTGATTGACACATTTAAATTGTCTGCAATGTGTGAATGGATGTGTGCAATTGTGTAGTCCCCTGGGATAGACCAGGGCTGTCAATCCCAGGGGACTACTGAATAATAAGATTAAAGTTGAGCGTAATCCATTTTATTTCTATGTATTCTCCAGCCTGAATACATGTGTCACAGACAGCCCGTATGTCTGCACTGGAGTGGATGCCAAAGCCATTGTAGACTCGGTGAGTGCCTTACAATCAGAGCCGAGAGGGGGAGGACTTAAAATAATTATCTGTTTACATCAATGAACATACATATACATTACACAAATCTAAAAGAATAAGTTTCTATTTAAATTCATTACCAGTGTGTAGCTTATAGGTTATGCATGTTGACTGTGTTAATTAAATAAGATTTCATTTGCCCTCAGGCGAGTGCTTTTGTTACATCAGAGCCTACTCCAAGCTCAGGTATGTAATTATTATTATTATTATTATTATTATTATTATTATTATTATTATTATTATTATTATTATTATTATTATTATATTCTGTACATGAGAATCCCTCTTTTCCCCAATGTGCAAAACTGAATGAAATACTAATGCAAAAATATTTATTTAACCAACACACACATCAACACAGTTTATCTTCATTACACATTTCATTCCTAATAATGAATGCAACTGATTTCATGGTTTACTATTGATTACATTCATTTCTGTATTTCCAGCTGACAAATGGTACTATTACAGCAAGTAATCAACAAGGGACAACAGATTACTACAGTAAATAGGAGGATGTATTTGAGATTTCATTTTTCTGCCACATTAGAAAATTTTTGTCACTTGTGCTTGCTCTCGGCTGTATCTGGGCTCTAAACTAATACTGGGTAACTTTGAATTTAATATGAATAATAATCTTTTGGATCCAATAATGATGAATAAAACTCTACTTTTATGGTTGGAACTACAGTTGTTTATTTCTGCAACAAATGGTTATTTTACATAAGACGCAAAAAACCTTAGACACAGGCTTATAAAGACATACTCCCTGTTTTTGAAGAATAACTACTATAGTACTAGTAATAGTATTCTGACATAAATGGTAGACCTACGCAACACATCTTGAAAGCTACACAACTAACTGTAACTTTGTTGAGTCAAAACTAACACAACACTAGGCTACATCTTAGAGTCAGAGGTGCTAGGGAATAGTTCACTTCTGTGTTGGTTAAACCATCTTGTTTACACACAACATTATACTCTCTGAAATTAAATGAATTTCCAGACTTCCTTGAGATTATTACTCAAACAAGCAACAATATTTACAAAGATGCTCAGTTTCGCAGCATATGCTGCTAATAACCACACTGAAATGGTCTGCCAGAGGAGCTGTGGATGCTGTTCTACACTGCAGTGATTCTGTTCTGTGCACATCCATCACCATCTGGTTTGGAGCAGCAACAAAACAGGGCAGGAACAGACTACAACACACAGTTAAAACAGCAGAAAAAATAATTGGGGCCCCTCTGCCCACTACCCAGGACTTGTAACATACAAGAACCAGAAACCGGGAAAAAAATCACTACTGACCCTTCACACCCTGGACACAACCTCTTTCAGCTCCTCCCTTCTGGCAGGTGCTACAGAACTCCGTTTACCAAAACTGCCAGACACAGGAACAGTTTCTTTCCCCAGACAATCACCCTGATTAACAACTCACCATAATTATATTCCCTGCTTCATATCTATAAGTACTGCATTATCAGAACTGTCAGTCATCACATCATCCGTATAGGTTACACACACAAGTAAACTCTTTATTGTACCTGACGCACAATACTGTTATCTGTTATTCTATGCACTCTCAAACTTTACGTACATCACTGATATGTCATATACTCTGTATTCCTATTTAATACTCGTACTGTCTATAGTATCTCACATTGTCTGTATTGTCTCGTATAGTCTGTTTTGTTTTGTCTTGTCTTGTCTGTTTTTATCTTGTCTTGTCTGTTTTGTCTTGTCTTGACTTGTCTGTTTTTGTCTTGTCTTGTCTGTTTTGTCTTGTCTTGTCTGTTTTTATCTTGTCTTGTCTGTTTTGTCTTGTCTTGTGTGTTTTTGTCTTGTCTTGTCTGTTTTGTCTTGTCTTGACTTGTCTGTTTTTGTCTTGTCTGTTTTTGTCTTGTCTTGTCTGTTTTGTCTTGACTTGTCTGTTTTTGTCTTGTCTTGTCTGTTTTGTCTTGTCTTGACTTGTCTGTTTTTGTCTTGTCTTGTCTGTTTTGTCTTGTCTTGTCTTGTCTTGTCTGTTTTTGTCATGTCTTGTCTGTTTTTGTCTTGTCTTGTCTTGTCTGTTTTGTCTTGTCTGTTTTTGTCTTGTCTTGTCTGTTTTGTCTTGTCTTGTCTGTTTTTTATCTTGTCTTGTCTGTTTTGTCTTGTCTTGTGTGTTTTTGTCTTGTCTTGTCTGTTTTGTCTTGTCTTGACTTGTCTGTTTTTGTCTGTTTTTGTCTTGTGTTTTTGTCTTGACTTGTCTGTTTTTGTCTGTTTTTGTCTTGTGTTTTTGTCTTGTCTTGTCTGTTTTTGTCATGTCTTGTCTGTTTTTGTCTTGTCTTGTCTTGTCTGTTTTGTCTTGTCTGTTTTTGTCTTGTCTTGTCTTGTCTTGTCTGTTTTTGTCATGTCTTGTCTGTTTTTGTCTTGTCTTGTCTGTTTTGTCTTGTCTGTTTTTGTCTTGTATAGTCCAAGCTAAATGTATAGTGTAATTTATGTCTGTACTTTTGAGAGTCACCAACAGCTGGAATTCCTTGTGTGTGTAAACACACTTGACCAATAATCCTGATTCTGATGGTTACTAACCCTTAGCCCTGTCTACAGGCAGCACGGCCAGATGTATTGAATTCCTCCAGCACAGCAGACGGCGCTAGAAATTTAGACATGTTACTGATTTTACTTCCTGTCTATGGCTACAGACAGAGGCTCTCTGTCACAGAGGTCCGGCTAGCGGCTTATTCATTTAGCTAATCTCCATTATTTATTAAATCTCACATGAGGATATTTTGACTGGTGCTGTGGTTGTTGTGGGTCGGAAAAAGGCAAGGACACACAAATATACTGATCTGGTAAATGTTCAACAGTATTAGTTGAGGAAATGGAGAGAACTAGTTAGCTAATCAGTGCTAAATTTTAAGAATGCTATGTTGTCAAAGATCATGTTAAATAACGTTGGTATAAATGTTACACAACGCACATATTAGTATTTAAACCATGTATTTATAGTATTTTGTACGAGTGAACCGTAATATAGTTGTATTGTATTGTATAAATTTAGCACGGTTTTCTTTTGAGGCCTTGGATTATCTGCTAGCTAAATTAGCTAACTGTTTAGCCTCGTAGCTAGCTTTATTTTCATCATATTTAAGATTCTTTGTTCTTTTTTTTTTTTTTTTTTTACTTTATTTCCCATATTCAGGAACTATCGTTGACTATTGTCAGTGACAATAACCGTGTACTTAACGTGAATAAAGTTAAAGGGTCGATAAGTAAGTAAATTAACCGATATACAGATTAGCATGTTCACATAGAAAGGGAGGTTCTTGTTAGCATTTCCGTGTGACTTGGCACGTCATGTTGACCCTTTGCCTAGATACACGTGTCAGCCTGCCGGCCGAGGATAAAGGAAGTCCTGGAGTCTTCAGTGATTCATAACCAAAGCGGTTTCACTATACACACAAGTAGAATGTTCAGTTTCTAAGGCATTCCTTCTTTTGTTCTTTAATGTTATTTCAGGTTCCATTGTCACAGAAGCTGATCACAGATTCCTAGTTAGTAGTTTTTATACCAAACGCAGCTGCAATGTCGTTTCTATTTGACTGGGTCTTTAAAGGCTTTAGCGGTGTGCTGCAGTTCCTCGGTAAGTTTTTATACCATTTTCTTCTCATTTATCAAAGGCACAGTCGATTAAAAATGACACACATACCTTTCAGACAAAACCAAGCAACCAAATAAACGTATCTTGTACTAACAAAGCGTTTAGTTTATGAATAACTTTCTTTCTTCTTTATCACAAGTAACAAAGAGCTCAAATAACCTGTGATGAGATAATAAAAGATTGTAAGTAGCTATAAAGACAGATTAGTTTCTTTCTGAATGTGATAAGAATGAGTAAATATAATAGTATGGCTTTATTTCTGTAAATATGATGTTAATTGGAATATTTTGACCCTATTTAATACCTATTACACATGAAACCTTTCAAGTGTGGTTTATTATATGAAAGCGATCTGAGGATTTGTTTTAAAAACACTTGAAGGATTCTTAAGGTTTTTAACATTGAATTGTTCACTTGTCGCATTGGATATTAAATGCACTGATTGCTGACGTCACCCACGGTATACAGAGAAGTATATAGTCATATCAGTAAGGTACCGTCTTTGCCCTTTGAACTGTAATTTTTCACAGCAGCATTCAGATTAGCATTCATACAGTCTGTTTGATATTTGTTTGTTCTCGGTTTGTCGGACGATCTTTGCCCGTTACACATATAGTGGTGTCCAAAAGGCTGCGTGCCCTACTTTTTCTATTTTGCATTAATTTTAAATTTAATATGTCAGTTTGCATTATAAATTATATTACTGACAACAGCTTGGAGGCCATTCCTTAAAATATTGACAAGAACTTCAGAGTTTCTTAGAATTTATTATTTGTTTTTGTTTTGTGTGCTCAAGCTGGCATTGTCTCTAAGTATGATCTATTTTAAATCCATCAAAGTGTCATCTGAAAGTGTGCTTTAATAAAAAAAAAATATATATATATATATACAGCTTGAATATTACATAATTTAAATGAAAAAAATCACAGATTTTCAGTGTACTCTCATATTTTTGGACCTTACGGCATCTGTAACTATTTGCCATTTTGGTCTAAACAATACTTTCTATTTGGTTTGTTTTAAACACCGTTTTTGTTTCTTAAGCCTTATTGTTTGTTGTCCTGTTACAGGACACACCCACATTTCATTTGTAACCTTTAGTGTGGGTAAATTATATTAAAAAACAAGATGTGATTTGATATTCCTGTGCACTAGATTAGTGTAAGCAGCTATGTCTTCACATGACGTATCATGTTTTCTTTCTTTCCATTGGAGGCTTATACAAGAAATCTGGGAAGCTTGTGTTCTTGGGCTTGGACAATGCTGGAAAAACGACTTTACTCCACATGCTGAAAGATGACAGACTGGGACAACATGTGCCTACACTACATCCTAGTAAATCTACTTTCTCATCACTTAAACACATATAAACTCATTAATTTGTTTCAGATAATAATCTGAGATTTCTTCTTTTTAGCCTCAGAAGAGCTGACGATTGCTGGAATGACTTTTACCACATTTGATCTTGGTGGTCATTTACAAGGTACTGTACTTTTATTGGCATTAAAAATGATCCTGTTCAAATTAAGAGCTCTTTAACATCAGCCTCATGTCATTGTCCTGTTGTTCTTCCTGCAGCCCGGAGAGTGTGGAAGAACTACCTCCCAGCTGTGAACGGAATCGTCTTTCTGGTCGATTGTGCAGATTATCCGCGGCTTATGGAGTCCAAAATTGAGCTTGATGTGAGTTTTTACTCTCATTTATTTACTGTTTCTTACTGTTGAAAGTATGGTTTAAATATTTAAAACACACCTCGATCTTTGTCACATGCTCAGGCCTTGCTGTCAGACGAGACCATATCAAACGTTCCTATCTTGGTGTTGGGGAATAAAATCGATCGGATGGAAGCAGTGAGTGAAGGCAAGCTACGGGAAATGTTTGCTCTTAATGGACAGACCACTGGAAAGGTCAGAATCTGACACACTTGTACATATTCAGACACACACTCGAGGAATACGGTAGAAACCGTACCAAACATTGTACCAAAGATATTTTCTTCCATAGCTTGGATTTTTTTTTTTAAACAGGGTTAGATGGAATTTACTCTGCATTCACACTTAAATCTCAGTGTCGCAGGCCATAATGTATGCATTTACCATGCAAATGATCAGCTCTATAGTCAGAATCTCCTGATGTCAATGTTCCCACAGCTTCAGTTCCTTTCACAGCAGTTGGTGCTTGAAAATGGAAGAAAATTTTCACTTTGGATTTTCCATTATAATATTAATAGGAAATAACACAACTTTGCTGTGAAAGTGTTTTTTGCAAACACTAAAGGCTTTTACACTTTTTTAAACATTTATTTATTAATTAAATAGTCAACTTTTAAAATACTAGGACTGCAGACTCCATCAATATAAGTTCAATGGTAAAGATCCCTTCATCTCAACAGTTTTTTCTAAAAAATTTTTGCTCTTATTTCTGTTTATTTCAAGCCATGGATTGTGTGACATGTTTGCTGTACAGTTCCCTGTGAATTAGCTGTTACTATGAAATGACAGCCTGATGTCATGGAGCATTGTAATATAAACCTGTGATTCTGCCTTGGAACTCTCGTGAGAATTGCTGTTATAGAAAACCCTTTCAGATCAATCTGATTTGACAGTCGTAATATAGTGTAAAATATACACTTATCTTAAGAGAGACAGTGAAAGGAACATTAGCAGCTCATCAATTTTCAGCTTTTGGTCTACATGATTTTTGGATCTGCGGTTTATGAATTGCTGTGTGTGATATTCAGTGTGATATTCACCCTTAGTGTTGTGTTTTTCAGGGAATCGTATCATTGAAGGAGCTGAATGCACGTCCGTTAGAGGTCTTCATGTGCAGCGTGCTAAAAAAACAGGGCTACGGAGACGGGTTCCGGTGGCTCTCGCAGTACATCGACTGAGTAACAGAGGTTTCTGCATAGAAGGATTCCTACCTCTGAGCAATGAACGTTAAGAACAGAGAGACTTGAGACCCTGATAAAGGACTAAGGAAGAACATGTATTAGCATGAGAAATAGTTTTTAAAAACTAACACACACACACACACACACACACAAACAACATTCTTGTCACCTTGATCATTCAACTCAAATTATCATTTTATGACATTTACAGTATTAAAGTATTTATAAATACGGTTTGGGCCTAATAGCTATTTATATCACATACCTTCACACACACACACACACACACACACACACCAGTAGGCTGAACATAAGCGTATTGATGAGCCTCATACTATTGAACTATTAAAATGATGGAATACAAACTACAGAGTCTCAACTACAATCCGTGGTTCTGTATTTAATAAGTAACATTAAGTCATCAACGTGTTTTGCATTAAAAGGTTAACATTTCTGCTCCACATGACTGTGTGTGAAATGGAAGCGGTTTTCTTTTCCGCTAAACTTTTTTCCCATGCAAACGCTTACGTAATGTCCCTCCTGTGTGTTGCCCTTTTGACACGATTCACACAATAACCTGTAACTTGTGATCAAAACGCGACGATACGGCCAGCTTCTTAACGATCCTTTTAACCGGTACATGCTTATCTTTCTCTTCAACCTTATACAATCATTTATTCAGGTATACAATGTCATATTGTAGATAATGTTCATATTTTGTTGTAAAAGATCAGTGAAAACAGATTCATAAGAGGCTGCAGGGATTTTATGATTATCCACTGATGGGAGAGTACATGCAGCTGTGAGTAGCCTGTAAAAGTGATTGTCATCTCTCCATTTATTTTGCACAATATTCTTGTACGTGGCAGCCTGTTTGTTATTCCAATTCATAACTGAATTCACCCATATTTAAAATAATTCATTGTGTAAAAAAAAAAAAACATCTATAAATATTTTGAACAATCTGTTTGTGTTTTGTGTATTGATGAAATCATGTACATTATAACCTGAACACTTGTGCGTAAACGTATTTAGAAAGAAGATTAATCAGTCTTACTTTAAAAGTAGATTTAATTGCAAAGCTCTCCACATCACAGCAGTGAGAAATGCCATGAAGTATTAGATCTTCATAGAGCCACTTGGAGTTAAATGTCAGTACATGCTACTGCGGTGCAGTAAAAATCACTAAGTGAACTGCCTTTTTTTTTTTTGTCAGGAACAGCGTATATATTTCTGACTGGATTCTTAATTGCATTAGGATGTGTGTGGAATAAAGAACAAGCAGATGGTAGATACTGGCAGAGCATTTATAAGAGATATTCAGGTCAAATATGATGTTTACAGTGAATTAAGTTCTGCATATTTTGTTTAATAACTAATACTTGGTTATGATTTTCCAGGCTGGGAAAATAATCCCTGAATGACTAAGCTTTATAATGATCGTGTGACCTTCAATCTTTCATCAATAAAAGAAGAAATCAATAATAAAGAATATTACCCACAATGCTGTTCAGCTATGTTATTAGATTGATGCAGCAGCACTTTAATCTCCGAGTCTGTCCAGCTCTTCCACCTTCTCATCTGGACAGCTGCCTCATCCTCAAACCCCCAACAGTTCAGGCTCCAAAGCTTCAAAACCGACGTGTTTTTCATCATGCTGTGACGAGTCTCAGCCGGTGATCGCTGCAGCTGAGTCGGTTAGCTGCAATGTATTATAAAACTCTTTACAAGTAAACAAAAGTTTACTTGACACCACTAAGTTTAGAATGGATTCCTCATTAATATCACACTGTTTCTGGTTTGAAATCTATTGTTTCTTACTAAACACCATTTTAAGTGCTCTAGCAGCCACTAACACCTTACAGATACATCATCACCATTAACAAATTAGCAGAAATATTTCAATATAAGGGTTTCAGGGTTGATCTTTCCTTAACGTGGACTATTTTTTTAAACGTCTGTACAATAACAGTGCCAATCCTTAAAGTAGTTGCTGTCAGTTTTTCAACCTTTTATGGACCGGATGCGTTAAATGTTTCCCATTGCATTAATTGTTTGTATTCCATTGTGTGTCAAACAAAGCTCTGTAGTTTTCACCCTGGATCAAAGGAGTGCAACTGTTGTGATCTGTCTGGACATAAAGCATAAACAGGCAACCTAAAAGTGTGACCAACAGCTGAAAATCCACTTTAAAGTACTAATACGCTGCTGTTGGATTTGTGGATGAGACCAATTGTTTTTTCCCCTCAATCTAAAGGCGAATTCATTATTTTTAATGGTGGATCTGAAACCAGGTATCACTCGTAAGAAGGGGTTTTGAAATACAGAGTTTTTTAGTAATTGCATCTGAACAGCTAATGAAAATCCTGGATTGGTCTCTGTATTCTTTTCTCCAGGATAATCACGCCTTGAATCTACTGTAACATTTCTTACAGCCAAATCATCTCCACTTAACACTATTGAAATGGAAGCATTATAGAGAAACACCAGCCGCTTCTTTTACTGTTGTCCTTCAGCAGCAAACTCTTTTCGGGATTTGGTAGCTCAGTGATTAATGTGTTGGACTACTGATTGGAAGGTCATAGGTTTGAATCCCAGGTCCACCAAGCTGCCACTGCTGGGCCCCTGAACAAGGCCCTTAAGCATCAATTGCTCAGTTGTATAAATTGAAATAAAAATGTAAGTCACTCTGGATAAGTGTGTCTGCTAAATGCCAGAACTGAAATGTGACTACTGTTCACTCACTGGCTTATTAAAACCTCTCAATGTTACTTGCATGTTGTTAGAACACAGAAATGTGCAATCTGGTTGTTTTCACAGCTCTAATACCTGTCAGGCAAACCAAACATGTCTCGGAGTCCAGGAATAACCAGTAAGACCACGTTACTTCAACTTATTGTGACGCAGCCCAGAGTACATCACAACAATCTCTTTTAACCTGCACAGAAATCTAATATTAAACCACTAACATGATTCGTTTCACTTATTCTTTGTCGTTTATCAGCACATTTAGACAATAAATTGAATTTGTGGTTGGACCCCAGCGCTTAAGATCTGATTAGATTGGTTTCTCAGACAGTACAGAAATGCTTTCTATACGGACGCAGTTTCATTATTCACCACAAGGAGCAGCTGAAGACCAGGAAGGTTTCCCAGCTTGGCTCTGACAAAATTGCCAGCATCTAAACAATATGGATGTAATCCTGTTATGCAAATCACTTTGCACGTTTTAGCTTCGGGTGGTTCAATATTTTGATCTGCTAACACGATAGCTGAAAAGGCAACAGAGATAACGTTTAATGAGAAACCAAACAATAAAATGATTCCAGTGCTGGTTTATTATCAAATATCAAACACAGTGAGAAAACATGTCACGAGCTGAGCTAAGCAGCAATGAGTACACAGTAGCAGCTCGGTGTTAATGTGAAGCGAGAGAACGTGTGGAAAGGGGATTGTCCCTATTTCTGTCCCAAATCTGTAAAATTTATGTCTTTTCTACTCTATTCTATAATGTTTCAAGCTTATAATAGATTAAAGCTTGGAAGAGAGACGAACACACACATTGTAGTTGCTACACTCCTAACACTGGTAATATTACTTGTATTTACCTGAATACAGGTAAATACAGGTAACATTGTAGTTGTAGGTAAATACAGCACATTGTAGTTGCTACACTGCTCACACTGAAAATGTTACCTGTATTTACAGGTAAATACCTGTATTTACCTTTATGTTTCATTTACCTGTATTTACAGGCTATTTACAAGTAAATACAGGTAACATTTCCAGTGTGTGTGTTCGTTTCTCTCCTCCAAGCTTTAATCCAGTGTGAACTGATGTGGATCATCAACTAATCACAATCTCTATAATTCTCGGATATTCTCTCACGTTACATTAATTAAAGCAAATCGAATCATCCTATTCCAGCAGTTCTGTATAACACACCGCATGACCGACTTTACATAAGTAAACAGTGATGACAAGCATAATCACAATAAATTGAGGCAGATAGCTAGGTTTGTACACGGCATGTTCTTTTTTTATGATCCTGTTTGTCTTAGAATTCATGAAACAAGGCAGCAGCATCATTTGACTTTGACCTTCACAACAGAATATGTGTCATTATAAAGCCTTTACAGTGCTGCTACGCTGTGTGTAATGTGTTCATCACTTCTAAACATTCCTCTAGCAAATCTCCGTAGCAATAAATAGTCCTTTTATTATGTTTACATGATGTACACAGCAATTCTGCTTAACATTCCTAGACATTTAAACTCTTAGTTTTGGGTTGTTTCCCTTCAAATTGAGAATGTTTCATTTAAAATGTCACAATATACAGTACTTATATTCCCATAGACATGTATAACAATCTAAACACAACTTAATATATTGGTAACATTAACATTTTTTTCGATTTTAAAACGGACATCATGTTTGGACTGTTATGTCACTGTCTTTCACAATTACTCACAATGAGATGAAGAACCAAAAGCGGTCACATCGGAGAGCCGTAATATTCAACATTCATTCAGGAAATGTACATTCTTCTTAACTAACATGCAATTACTGTAAAAACTATCGAGCCATCTCACATATCTTGCCAAAAGCATAAGAAAATCACTCGTCTTTGAGTTTACAAATTTCCAAGTACAGTTTAAAGAAAACGCAGAAAAAGACATTCAAGGAAATGAACACCAACGAGCAACACGATCATCATCAGAAGATGTAGCTGTGTGTACATATTGTGTGTATGAAAATCAGTGACTGGTGTTATTATGGTCATTTCTATCCATCAGAAATGTGGTAGTGGTTCTGTTATTGGTTTTATATTAATGTGTAATTAAAGTTAGAATAGTAGTTATAGTATAGTGGACAGAAATATATTGTAGATCATTATATGAATAAGAAAATCCACAGCAACTTTGTGTTCATAACCGTTTAACAGACAGAGTTAATTAAATAAATTAATGAATGAATATTAATTAAAAGTTATCGGTGATTCTCTTAAATCAGTGGCTGTTGCTCAGCACAGCAGAGCCACTTCCTGTGTAGATATTATACAAGCATACTGTAATCAGAATGAAAACCTATCCATCTTACTTTAAATTCCTCTAGTCAGAGTTTAATGTACTGATCTACAGCTCGGGTTGATAAGCTTCTCAGTTACAAGCAAGCATGTTCCCACGTCTTACTTTTTAGCAGTAGTGCAGATTTGCATTCACATCACTGTTTTAGATTGGATTAATGATTAACACATTATACTCAGCACATTGTCACTACAAGCGAAGATAGGCAACGTGATTTAATGCTTAAATGTGATCATTTCAAGTTCAAATGTCTTATTAGTATTTTTATATACCTGCTCAGATCTGTATGTTTTAAGAAAGCATCAGCATGAGAATTCAAAGAATAAAACCGAAACCCATAATAAATGTGTCAAAATCGACCATTAAGCCTTTCCAACAGCTTCCTTCAAGCAATATGCTATTTAATTGAATTAAGATTGATAACAAATGGGCTTCAAGGAGCACAAGTGCAATGATAATGTGAACTTTGTCTACCAGATGTATCCTCCATCATCAGTCTCTTCTGGTTCAGGCTCCTCTTCTTCTTCAGCCTCTTCTGCATTTTCCTCTGTCTCTTTCTCTTCTTCATCTTCCCATCCTACTCCACTGCCAAAGTCTCCAGAGTAGCCCATTAACTCGTCTACAGGAGAGAGAGAGAGAGAGAGAGAGAGAGAGAATGTGTGAGAATACAGACAACTTTTTGAATGACTAAAACCAAAAACAAACTATATGATACAGACTGTATCGGATATACATTAAAACGCTCAATACAACTTCTTACAACCTGTATCTTATCCTGAATCCAAAAGGTAGATTTTACAAACACATCGTTGTATTTAGAGACTATCTACAGCCTCATTTTCAGTATTTTTAAAGCAGATTGGATGCCAGAAAAAAGTGGGTCGCATATCTGCGCAAGCTTGGTGTTGTGATCATAATGTGTTTTTTTTTTAATTAAACGCAGAGATGGTCACACGCTGTTTATCATATTCATTAATTGTTATTTATATTGGAAATAGAGTTTACCGAATATTTTGAAAATGCAAATCATCCAACCTACACATTTTGATTTTGGTTTTATTTAATTGTATGTCAAATGCTCTTTCTTATGCAACCCTCCCATTTTATCCTTGGGACTAGGACTGAGAGTTAACCCCTCAGTGACTGGGTCTGTTCCCTGCCCGGGAATCGAACCCGAGCCATGGCACTGAAAATGCGGATTGAATATTTGAAAACGATGAATAATAACATTATTATTATTATTATTATTATTATTATTATTATTATTATTATTATTATTATTCAAATTGGCTTAGCTTTGATCAAATGATCAAGTGCCTAATTACCAAACAATGGTTGTACTGCATATATGTCACTAACCACAGTCAGGCTTGCCGCGAACTCGTGAACCGGTGACCTCAGTGCCATGTAGATCAGCACACCAGCATTCTGCTCTACTCTGGTCACACTGTAGCTTCCTGTAATAGCCATCTTCATCACAGCTCGGGATAAACATACCTACACATGCAGATCATTTTAAATAAATAAAAGCATTTTTTTGTATGGTTGTTGGAGCATGATGTAAGCTATGCAAATGCACAGGTCACTGTTACAGCAGTCTATATTATACTATAATACAATACTATATTATAGTAATATATTAGTCTGTATTACTGTATTGTCAGGCTGTGAAGTCAAAGAAAGATGGGGTGCCTGAATGTCACTTACAAGATTAAAAGAATTTTAAAAAATAAACTTATTGGCAGCCAAAGAAAGACTACTGTTTCCTGTTGTGGCCTGCAGCTAGAGCAAAGGGTTGTGTTTTGATCCAAGCTGATAGAAGGCTGTTACTGATACTGTGTCCTTTAGCAAAAAAAGGTCTGATTTAAAGGCAGACATATGAATTAATACGCTCAAGTAACTGTAATCACGTAAATGATTTTCTCTAACTTTAGTAATTAAAAAAAAATAAAAGCAATTTTAGCAATATTCAGGTTTTCATCATATATGAATTGAAAAGAATATCTGTAGACAGGGAGATGTCACTCCTCCATCTTCTGTACAGGGACGGACAATGTTAACAAACCAGTGACAGCATTATGACTGGTTCACTGTTTGTGCTTCCTGAGGGGACATCTGTCATCCAACACCGTCGCTGTACATTACAGCTCAATGTAGGTGTCCTGTACACTATCTAAGACAGAATGCAGGGAATGACAGTGTGATAAAGAGATACTGTGAAAGACAGACCAAGGGAGTGATAGAATAATAAAAGTATCACCATGCTATTTGGGTTTTTTTTTGTTCATTGGAATACTATTCAAGTAAATAAATATTCCTCATACTGACATACACATAAGTACACACAAACACACAAAATGCTCATAGGAAATGTTGAGATTCTCTCTTGTTCTCGTTTTAGTTTCCCCCATACACCCAGCATAATTAATATTAAAACCATAAAAATGGTCAGAAATCAAGAAATCAACTCCTACTTGTACTTTCTGCTGTCCTATTCCAGAAATTACACAATACACACATACCCACAAACACACACACACACTTGCACATGGTTATAATTTATGATGTACCTGGTTTCCTCTTGGCTGCCTCCTTCACTTGGAGTCTTTCAATCTCAGCCAGACAGGGTGGCTCTAAATGACAGAAAACATATCAAATGTGACATAATTTAAAAGTATCAATTACCAGAATAGTCTTTTTGTAACTCAACAGCATCAGAATAATATAGAAAATATTAAAATGAGAGAGACATTTCTCCTCCATAAGATAAAAGAGATCCTGAATCAACTTACTCTCCCTCCAGAAGCAGAGACACCACTCAGCCATGGAGACCTTGCTATCGCGGTATGAGTCGCAGGAGTTGAAGAACGGTCTGATACACACCTCATACTTCTCCAGGTTTATAGCAGCCAGCTCAGAGTGGTCCAGGTAGAGGTCATTGCTGGTGTCCAGCTTGGAGAACATCCAGCCAATGGAGTCCTTGCAGCCTGCCACCAAGTTCTTCTCTAAAGCAGGAGCAGGAAGATATTAGTGCATGTGTGTAGATTAACCTAGCAAGTCAATGTGTGTGTATTTGTTACTGAACGTTAAAGAGTGTTGCAAACCTGAAGTCGTTCCTGATCCCTGTCTACCAGAGCTGTTCATTCTAGCATTGCCATGGAGAAGCTGGAACCAGTCCCTGAGTCTGTCCCCTAAATCTGCCAAGTCCTGACCTGTGCAGCTCTCTATAGAGAGAAAAGAAGAAAGAATGAGTAAAAAAATATATCCAATGTTATTAGTATAGCACATTTCACAACAGACAATGTCAAAAAACAGTTTTGCTGAAATGTGGGAGTAGCTCTAGACCCAGAGTAAGCAAGCCAGAGACACAAATCACAAGCAAATACTCCCTGAGACAACACAGGACAGAACCCTGGGCATTAACGAGACTCAAAATGCATCCTCTTCTGAACAAATTTAAAAAGAAAACAAAAAAAAACTCGCATCAAGAAAATGATTCCATTCATCTTCTCCACTTTACTCAATATTCTTTACTGGTGTGACTGTTGGGAGAAGGTAAATAGTGCAAAAGGATAATCTGTTTCTGCTGGCAATACTTGAGGACTGTGGTACTTACTGTTTTTATATATAAATGTGTGTGTGTGTGTGTGTGTGTGCTTATTCACCTGCTCTGGAAACAGAAGGTGTTTGTATCTCAGGTAAGTCTGAGTGCATGTCTGTGTGTCTATGTGTGGTTGTTTCACCTGCTTTGGATACAGAAGGTGTTTCTGTCTCGGGTTTTGGAACAGGTTCACCTACACATGGACATGGGCCTTCACACTTAGCAGCTAGCGTTTTACCACTCAAACACGCCTGCTGCTCTAGCTTGCACTAGGGAGGGAGGGAGAGAGAGAGAGAGAGAGAGAGAGAGAGAGAGAGAGACAGTGTTTAAATTATAATTTGATGTGAACAGAACATAGTATGTTGTCAGTTTATCATTATAAATATACTATATACATTAATCCTAAAATATGTATGTAATATATGCATTTCTGTATTGTTCACAAAATACACACGTAACATTAAATGATGTGCGTATATATTTATGCTGCAGTTTTTGTGCGTGTGTGTCTGTGTGTGTTGGAATATATCTGCGGTTAAGTGTGTGGACGTGAGTGTGAGAGAGCACTGCTGTAGCTGAAAGCAGCAGTTTGATTAATAGCCTTTGATGATTTGAGTGGCGGATCATTCACCTGCTGCCCGATTTATTGATTTATGTATTGTTTTTAATTTCGACCTTGTGTACAAGAGTTATAAAGCAAAATGCAAGTGTCTTCCATTGCACCTTCTCTTTCTCCCTTCTGCTGATTCTGGATTCGTCTCAAATCCCCCCTTCACTTCTCTCTCAGGCTTTTAGCTCCAGACACCCTTATAAATATTTTATTTGTTTCCTGGTTGAGCAGGATGGGTAATGTAAAGTAAAGTGCTAATGTACCATTTTGTGGTGTATCTGTGAGAATAGAGTGTGGATTTGCCTGTATGCGTACCTGTGAAGCATAGTTATGTCCATCAGATCCGCACACAGGGGTCGAGGCTGACAGGGGACACGGTTTACAGCTGTTTACTTGAGGTTTCGGTTCAGGCTGTCTCATCCTGCAATTCACCAGAAAAGATGATCAGTGGAACATCCTGTACATTAACACTGATCTGAATATCAGCTCAATATATGATTATAACCATTTACTGTATCTTTAAAGGTACATAATTTCATGGTATTGGCATATCCAGAAGAGCTACATGAGTTGTATTTATTAGACCATTATCCTATTAGCATTGACAGCCATAAGGCAAATAAAGGCAAGTGATAACATTAAATTCCTTGTTCAACAGCTTATATCTACAAAAATGACCCATAATGTAATCACACTGTTTCAGACTCCATCAAAAGCTAATGGTGCTGAGAGAAATAACCAAGCAATATCATTCTCTCATCTCTCATTCTCAGTCTTTTCCCATCTCACGTTCAAACCCAGACATGGGGGAGAGATAAACACCCATTGCTACAGATATAAACTCTATAGGCAATGATGTTTCAGGCCATTAGGCTTAGCAATTCCATTGTAGCTTTTTTAAGATGTTTGCTTGTACTCTATATAAATGTGGCAAACACAAACCTTAAGTACACACATAACACAGTTGTTACCTCACATGCTTTCACATGAGAAACCAAATGAATAGACATTTACAAAAAAGAAAACACACATACATATAGTGATGCATTATAACATTAATAAAAAAAGATATTCAAAGTTGTTATTTTTTGCTTGATGTTCCATGTCTGAAATATTTTCACAAGAAAACACAATACTGCAAAATTATAGAACTAGGAAACCTAGAAACAATGTCACAAAGAGAAATACAATCATTTATCAAAAATACATTTCTGAAGATACATTTAAATTGTATAAAATCAGCAGTTTATCCCTAATGAGCAAACCTCGAAAGGAATCAGACTCCATCCTCATCTGCATGACACCAGAGAGTATAATTATAAATCATTTCCTTTCTATAACTATGTACTATACTATATATTTTAACATAAAATCTACACACTGTACAATTTTTATAGGTTAAAATTCTGGTTTAACCACCAGATAAAAAATTCCTACTAGATTTACTGTTTGACTAAAGCAGTTTTTTTTTGTACTCATGTGTGCATATTGATAAATGCCAATCCTCCGTAAAATGCCAAATCTCCATAAAGGTCAAAGCTCATACAAGGCAAAGCTCATAAAATGACTAAAACAATTGCTAAATGTGCATTAAATCGTTTAGTAATGCAGCTCAGCATTTGCAGCATCAGCTACAACAGACCACATTAACTCCTCCTCCTTTTTACAGGGTATTATTACTGTTGTCCTGCTTAAAAATAGCTACTCATAATTGTCTCAATTCATTATTTTGTTCTGGATCGCTTTCCTTCAAATTATTTAACAACCTCGACAACATAATCTGTATGCCACCAATTATACAATTTGAAGCCTATCCGTTAAGCCTCCCGTAAGCGAGTTTCCTAATACACAAACATAGGAATTATTTCCATGAATAACCTTTATTGTATAACTGCTCCTGTGAATATTTATGAGTTCATATGCAGCTTGATAAATGAGGTCTACTGAAGGGAGATCCATAACCAAAATCTCAAAACAGACACACAGTTTCAAAACTAAACACAAATAACAGAACAAAGACTAAGACGTAGAAACAAAAACAGACATCTACACTATAAAAGACCTGTTTGAAAAAGAGCTGTTTCAGAAAACAGCTTCACACAACAATATAAATCCACCAGAGAAATACAGAGGCTTTAAATAGACAGATTAGACACGGATACCGGTGAGACCAATTAATTACCATAGCATCCAGGTGTCAAAAACAATTACCATATAAGGAAACTAGTGGGAAAACAGGAAGCATTGAACAAAACCGGAAGAAAAGCAAGGGACAAAAACAGGGCTGATATAATTCTGTTTAAATTACTATTCCACCACCAAAGCACAATTATTTGATTATCTTACTATTACCGGTGATGACTATGATTAACACATTCCACAATTGTAGGTGTCCATTTAATTAAATTCAATTTAATTTTATTTGTACAGTGCTTTAACAATAGGCATTGTCTTAAAAAAAAAGAATATAAATGACAAATGTTTAAAATGATATATATATATATATATATATATATATATATATATATATATATATATATATATATATATATATATATATATATCCCTAAAGAGCAAGCATGAGGCAACAGTGTCAAAAAATCTACCTGAGATAATATGAGGAAGAAACCTTGTTTAATGAAAACAATTTTTATGTTTAACAGCTATAATCAAATCTCCAAATAATTAGTTTTAATTGGTTAGTAATCTCTAAATAATTGTCAATTTCTAAATAGTTCTGACTGTGTTATTGTGTAACACAGTAATATTTAATGTTTTTTCTTGTTCACCCTAAAATGATGGATTTATAGAAATGGATAATTTAGGCTATTGTAGCTGGAAAATTATGTTATTTTCAAATAATTTTTTAATAACCACTTGTGTTATGGAAAATGATCTATTATT
The DNA here is from genome assembly GCF_030014155.1 of Tachysurus vachellii. Taxonomy (NCBI): domain Eukaryota; kingdom Metazoa; phylum Chordata; class Actinopteri; order Siluriformes; family Bagridae; genus Tachysurus; species Tachysurus vachellii. Next base: position 10,717,365 of record NC_083461.1, on the reverse strand, counting down.
TTCAGTAACCACTTGTGTTTAAAAAACATTTCATTTTTTGTATTTGCAGTAGTGCCATATGACTTGCCTGTGTTCCACTTTCTTGCGATTGATGCACAAGGGTCTCTGATAGTTCTGGGACACACAGACTTTGTTCCAGCCACATTTCACCTTCTGACACGGGTCCTTGGTTGTGTCCAGACCTGCCAGGGAATTAAAATGTATTATAATTACTGATAACATATCCTTTAGTATGGTAGAAAATTGTACTTGGATCAGAACTTGGATACTAATAAAACATAATAGAAATAAAATGCACCAAATTATATTTACATCAGGTTTTAGATCCAGTCAGAAGCTACACTTAATGAAACACAGATCCTAAATAGCATCTTCACTCAGTCTGAATAAGAATGATTTAAGACAATAAAAAAACAGCACACTTTACTCAGAAAGTGAGTGCAAGAGCATACTACAAATCCATCGTCTATCTTTTGAGAAAAAGTGCTATGTTCCAAATGTGTGCTGGAAACAAAAGCAGATGAAATATTCTGAATCTTGTCACACATTGTACCGAAATCTAGGCACCATATAAGCATACATGACCGGTCGTACCTCATCAAAACATAAGCACTCCTCTTCTCTTTGCCTCAGCTTTCATTAACCATGTTGTGTAGAAATATCTCAATGGCAAAGTGAACAGAGGAAAACTAAAGCTGATGAATTGAGTGGACTTTCAAAAGCAGGCACCATCATTCCTGAGCAGCTTTCTGTTCGTCTGATGCTGATGGCTTATGTGATAAACCGCTGGTGGCTTGGTGAGGATGGATTGTGTGTTGTTTTTTTCCTGTCTGTCACATTCCTTTTTCTCATTGCTGTCACTCTGAGGGTTTAATAGTCCTCAGCCCACTCATTCTGATGGAGCATGGGACTCCATATGCCAGCACGCACAGCTCTTATTATTCAACCTGACAGCTCGCTCACATGAGCAAAGCTACTAACTGGTTTCTGGGGAGTTTGTGATTCTCATCTGGAGGAACAGAAAAAATCTAAACACAAATACAGAATCGAAGAGCTACAACCAATTGTATTATAATGGCTTGAATATGACAGAATAATTGATTTTGTTTCTTTTTCACTTAAACTGCACTGGTTTTCCTGATATTGTATTCTATAATTTAACACAGCCACACATCTGCAGACAAGATTCATGTCATTCAGTTCGATTTGTATATGGACATTCAAACACAGTTCACACACAGATTTTGATCTGTAAAAAGCAAGCTGGAGGCGAGAGAAGGAAAAAAAATTCCCTCAAACAACATGATGGCAAAATCTTTTCCCAGGTAACACTGGTAGCTTATGTAATCTAAAGTAAATGAACAGAAGACCCATTAAGTAATCACGTTTTTCAAAATAGCAATTGTATTTACTAGACAGCAATCTTTCAATAACTATGTATTACTACTACAGTAGTAAAGTAGTAAACAATGAGCCATCATGTATGCATTGACATAATTCATTTAAAAAGGGATGGAGAATATCATGAAATAAATGATCAAATCACCGGACATCACATCTACAGTACTGGATTCAACACAACCAGGATGTATTATGAAGATGACGAATAATGATCCCGAAACATATTCCACACACTCAATGTAACTTCAAATCAGACTGCTTTATTTGAGAAATATATATTTAAATGCAGAGGCACAGTGAATACTTTAGTGCAAGAAACAAAGACAAATGTCTTACCAAGATGGAACTATATATTGTTCTAATACACTGCAGTAACAGCAAGGCTATCGTGTCACTAACATGATCCATCTATGTGGCTCATGCAGTGTTTAAGAAAAAGAGAATTAGAATAAAGAGTGCACATGGTTGCAGTTACATATGTGTGTATTCTAATCATTTATACTTCCTGCAAGGTTAACATAACTAAGAACAGTAGAGAACCAACTTGATGTTTTACAGATCACCTTGTGGTCTCCTTATGGAACTAGTGTCCTTGAAAAAGACAGTATAAATTTGTTCTGGTGAACCACTGAGGACAGTGTAACATCCACCTTGGGTGATAGTAAATTTAGTAGTGATTTAACAGTGTGCATCATGGATTGAGAAAGCATCATTGTGTTGGCATGCAGCAGCATGTTGCTGTGAGCACAGAGTAATTTATATCAGCACTTCAAAAGTTCATAAAATTCTAACATGAACAACCTTTTCCAATTACTTAATATCCTGGAGTTCAAGGGAAAAGGGTTTGTGTAAACTGTTTGTGTTACCAAGCCCCAATGGAGTTAAATGATGGACATGACCAAGGCCCAATTTGTAAGCTTTGCTTGCTCAAATGCCATTGCAAGAGAGAGGTAAAGTCTTACACATTTAACCGTGATGCTTGGGCAAGTCTTTGCTGCCGAGGTTCAGGAGCCACTGAATGATTGATTGATGACCAACTCAAAACATAGGGGTCTATTCCAAAGTTTTGGTTTTTAAGACTAAAACCAGTTGGTTGTGTTGACTGAAATACAGTAGTAAATTCACGGCTAAAAAAAACCAAAACAAAACAAAAAAAAGGCAATAGTGATTGTAGAGGAGCCAGAGTGACTGTACATAAATTTTCTAAATGTTTATGGATTTCACAGAAAAGAAGCGGTTCTGCATATCAGATGTACAAGCATTGGGTTCTGATCATAGATCTGCATTATTCATATTTCACATTCCAAGTGCTATAAATCACAGACAATCACCTCACTTCTACATAAACAGAGTGACATAAGAATTCAAAGATCCTCCCTCTAACATCCAGGATGTACATCAAGTGTGCGACTACTGTATGTCCAGTGTGTGAGCCTGTGTAACATAAGGGATTGTGGGCATCTAAATGTCAACCACAAGAATAGCCATACAGTCGGGGCAGTTCACTGGAATAAAACTCAATTAGTGTGCTATGCAAGCCTTTCTGACAAAAAAAAAAAAAAAACAGAGCAGCCTTGATTATCAAAGCAGTCACAGAACTGCAAATGACTATACATCATCCACATGCAAATTTTCTGCATCTGCCTGAAATGTTGGCAACAGCAAGAAATGTATAAAATTAGGAAAGCTGCATCTCAAACAATTTCAGTGGTGGTTGAATGCTCAGTGCTTGATAGCCATATCACAGAATCCTGTATCAGTGAGGACAGAAGCATGTGCTCCCTGAAGCACTGGTCCAGCCCCTTTTTCCTTCGGGCTATGACAGATCTTCCTGAGAACATGAAAGAAGTCCTTAGAAAAACCCACCAGCAAAGCTGAGGAGCAGTATGGATAAATTTGAAAGTGTAAGAAAGACAAAGGGCTCAAACATCAGCATATCAAAATGATAGCTGTGTGGCTACTGCAACATTCCCAGTATCCCATAAGGAGGTCACACATACTAGTGAGAAGAGAGTTTATATAGCAGTGTTTTACAGCAGCTACCACAAAGGCACACATTTCAAACAATGTTTAGATGGGCCCAGAAAGCTCTAGATACAGGAAACCAACTACCTACCAACTGGGACTGACTGGCAGTTTGTCTCTCAATGCAAAGAAACTTGTAAGAACATTTCTTAAAGGTGTGAAATATCTTCAATCTCCATGCAAAGCAATAGTCTTACAGTGATACCAGGAGCATGGTGCTAGACTGGTTATAGACCAAAATAAGTCATAGATTTAATAAGAGGTGTGACAGTGGCAGACATCTGTGAAACAGTGACATGAAGAACACAATCCCCATCAACAAATTCTACAGACTTAATGTTGTCGTCACACTCATGTGCTCTGTGGTGATTTTGAATGTCTTTGGCCCTCAAGCAATGACAATTTGTGAAACTATGCAAGTAATTCACATTCAATAGTAACCAGTATTGATTGCTTCTCCTCAATATATGAAGCTTAGGAGACTTTGGGTGGGTCTTGTCAAGTAAGATCAATATCATAGAAGGTAGAATATTTCTAGTCTCAGTATAGTAAGTTATGTATTTATGTATGGTTCTACAGTTAATGGGAGAACTCTCAGGATGTTACTAAGGCTGAACGGCTCAGCGTTGAGTGTGACAGCGGTTCACAGCCGAGGTTAGAGTTATGAAGTAACAAAAATAACTGGCTTGATTTTTTTTTTAATGATGTTACACTTCTGTGTTGACTGATGCAGAGTTTTGAGACCATGGCCAACAAGTCAAAGTTAAGTTAATGAGAATGGAACAGAGATCGGAGTGGAGACACAAAAAATGATTCGCAAGCTTAATTATATTCATGGGCTCAACTTCTTATTTAAAATTTTGAAATAATAACAAAGCTTGTGTCAAGAGAAACATAAAATTTCCTATCCCAATTAGTATATCTGGAATACATCTTGTCTTGGATCTGTTAAGTGGCATACAATGAATAGAGTTGAATAAAGCTCACAAAAGCTTCTTGTCTGGATTGTAATTGGGGTGTTTCCATGTATTGGCTGGAAAGTGCTCTCTTGTAGCAGTTGTAGCTTAAATAATGTAACATCAATTACTTTTATAGTGTGCCATGTCTATTTCAAACAAACAAAAATAAAAATTTGAGCAATACCAAATGAGCAATTTTCTTTATTCGATGACTGGCATGTGAATGGCAGCTACAATTAGTTAAGGGTTTGCTAACTTCAGTTTTTGATTCCCAGTTTTTGATACTGGAAACAAATCTAAAACCAGAAAAAAGAAAGATGATAGAAAAGCAGCTTCAGCATACAGTACATAATTGTTGTATTTTCCACTGAGACAGGAGATGTGTGTAGAGCAGCCTATTAACTGTAACTGTCAGGTAAGGTCTACTATGCACATACACATATATCTCAAGGCAATATTCTAAGGGAAGTCTGTAGTGGAAACTGTGTCTCTCTATAGCATTTCTTTTCAATATGCTTTGTAATAAGACCAGAATCTGCCTTGAGAATGGTGAAGTCCTATTACTCATGTTCTGCCTTAATCCTTCATCCTCTTCTCAGCAAGCTTCTGTAAAAGCTTCACTCATAACCCAATACCCCACTCAATCACCTCCGGCTTAGAAACATGCGCAAATGAAAAGACATCCATTCCCCTGGTGTCTCTTCCTTTACAGTAACCGTGAGAAAGGGAAAGGATAAATGGGTGTAATGCTCAATGGGATGAATAGTGTGTGTGATATCTCTGCATGGTCACTGGCTGCAGGCTGTGTGAGCATGTTACTGACCGAATAAGTGGAAACCGGTCGCATATTTCCCACTGTTGTTTTTTCTTCCAGCTCAAATCTGTTCTGAAGGTGTTTCCATAGAAACATGAGCATGATGGAATTTCAGCAGCAGAATGACATGCTCATTCATTAATGGAAGACTCTCTACAAACACTCCACTCCTCCCTTGCCTCAGAAAATGAGTTAAATTTGCCCTACTTTACCATAGGAAATTAGTCTAGCCAGTCATCCTAATTATCTTGTTTTTGCTGGTTTGGCTGGTTTTTTTTTTTTTTGCCTCCCCTCAATGCTGCATTTATCATGATCTGTGGCCTTACTTAAGCCACACAACTGTTACAGACAATTATAACTTCAAATCCTGGGTCAGAATGTCAACAAATGGCATACACAATTCCCATACACATTTGACGATACACACACACACACACACACACACACACACACACACACACACACACACACACACATCATCATCCATCATATATTTCAATATATATTATAAATTATATATAATTCATTAATTCACACTGATATTTTTTTGTATTATTTTAATTACTGACTTAGAACAGGATATGTATATATTAGAGATAGATACAATGGATGACTGGCTATATTAATAATACTTTGTGATTCAATCCACAAAGTGTTTTCCTTAAAAAGCCATTACACTATTTATCCCTGAGCAATTTGTCTTTCATCAAGGTAAATTATGCAAAATGCAGCAGGGAAAAAAACCCAACTGGAGATATTAAACCCTGCGGTTCTGTTCTTAATCCGCTTTCTCATAAAACCTACAAAGGGAGAATGTATCCCCCATTAACTGATAAGAAACCATTAAGGCCACCTGGTTTCTGCAGTACAGTTAAGAAAATTTTGGAGAGCAGTTTTAATTGCTAGTTCCTTATTACAAACCTGCAAATTTAAAATGTAACATGTACAAAATGCAAGCAGATAGAATTACCTCTATCCTGAGAAAGGATTGTTAAAGAATTGATGCAAGATTTATAAACCTCCATTTATAATGGTGAGCTTTTTCTAAAAGTAAAACATTTAGTAATGTGGGAGTTTGAAAGGTAATCCAGCCGTGACAGATTGCTCTCTCACTGATTTCTGTCTTTTAGCTCAGCAGGAGAAGGAGGTGACACTTGCACCGCAGAACTGTTCCTTTGAGGCACTGATTAATCATGTACTGCTGAGCTGAGTCACAGATGCATTAGTTATTCTCACTGATACAAGAACTGAGAGAGACATGGGTTATAAGCAAGAGGAAGTCTGCTCATCTTCACTGATCTCCACGTGAGCCAACATGAGTTCAGCGGGAGTGAGTAGGCTGGTTAGCCACTGACTGTAGTTAATATACTAATAATCATTAGCTCTGTTCCTGCCACTTTGGATTACAAGCAATAAAGCTTCCACTTTAATCAACATTTAATTATAACAATAAACACCCTAGGTTTCAAGTTGTAAAATAAATACGATTTGCATTTGAGTAGAAGTAATTTGACGCTGACAACAGCGTTGATGATGACTGTCCTGCTGATAGATGTCAAGCTTAAGCAGTATCAGCTGATAAAATCTCATAAGCAATAGTCCAATCAAATGCACTATCGATGTTTTTGAAGCATTTTTAATGCTTGTATACAGCATGCACCCAAAACCCCAACAGATCAGCTTCCATTTTAATAAGTAATACAAGAACACATGCTTGTTTTTGTGCCATTTATTCTATTTAGCACTACTGCACTCATAGCAGTAATATGGCATAATAAATGCAGTTATTATTGACTCATTCATTATTATTGAGAAATAATATTTCAACCAAAAATTGTCCGTAGTGTGTGATTGCATGAGTGAATGAGAGTGTGTGTGTGCCCTGCGATGGGTTGGCACTCCGTCCAGGGTGTATCCTGCCTTGATGCCCAATGATGCCTGAGATAGGCACAGGCTCCCCGTGACCCGAGAATAGTTCGGATAAGCGGTAGAAGATGAATGAACGAACGAATATTTCAACCGATATTTTGGAACCATTTTAAAACCTAAGGAGTTCAAAACCAAAAGTAAGAACTCCTGAGAATATAAATGGTGTGATGCAAAATTGCACTGTTCTCTTCTGCAAGTAGAAGTATGTAGTGAATACACTGTGACATTTTTACACCACTTTGATACACCACTTTGTATCTGTCCCAGTCATGCCTCAGAGTCTCTGATGATACAGTACACTAACACCAACTTAAAATATTGCTAGTTGTGTTTCTGGAGTTGTTAGGCTTCTCACTAGAAAGGCAAAAAAGAGCATTTTATATTTTTCTGGTGTTGCCAGTTTAAGGATTTTAGCTGAGATGAATTTGTGTCTTATATATAAGAAATGTAAACTTAAATCCATTCTGTTTTTCCTATATATGGTTCCAGGGAACCTGAAGGCTACCCAAGGGACACAATGGATGCCATGGACAAAGTGCCAACCCATAGCATGGCAAAATGACACACACACACACACACACACACACACACAGAAAAACACAATACTTGCAATTTAGAGAGGCCAATGAACCTGCAATGCATGTCCTTGGACTGAGGTGGAAACCCCTGAAGCACATGAAGATAGCAAACACATAGCAGTGGCAGGAATCGCAAAAGGAATAACAAACATGCTAACCACTAAGCCACCTTGCCCCAGAAACATAAACTTAGCACACAAAATGATCTTAAAGCTTATCTGGAAAGCTGCCACTTAAAATCTTGTGCTTTGAGAAGGTGAGTGGAAAGATAAGCTTGCTATAGATAACTTTAAATGTGCTGTGGTGGATCAATTGAGTCTAAATGCTTATCAGGAAGACTGGATAGGAATTATATAAATGTTCTACAGATAAAGTCAGGGACTTGAATATAATGAAAGGCAACTTTAGATATTATCTTGTGCAGAAGATGGTTTGCATGAATAGAGGCAACTAGATGATGAGTAAGTCTAAATCCTAGCAAAAAGTTGTGTGAATGATGAAAGAGTGAATCAAGCGTTATAAAAAAAATACAAAGTCGATGTGAAAAATAATATACAGTATTTCAGAAAGTTAAAAGTAAACAAAAATGGGGATATTTTGTTATAAGAAGCTTTTTTGAGTCTTTTGGAGGATTGTGATTTTAAATATGACATTATGTCTTCATATAAATTACGACAGGAGGCTACAGAAGACAAAACACTGATATGCATTGAAATAATTATATGAACCCTGGTACAGGCAATCATTTAGCATCTGCAATCCAGCTCTATTTGAGTCAGGTTTATTTACTAAAATCGGTTTCTCATTCTGTAGATTAACATATAATCAAGCTTTGCAAATCTTAGAAGTTGTTTTTTTTTGTTTGTTTTTTTAATTTAAGGAAAACCCAACATAAAGTGTAAGATGTTGGGTGAGTATGACACACCAGTACAACTTTCTACACATTTCTGGATGCACAAGATTCTACACATCTCTGGAACTAGAACAACTGGATAGATAAACACCATTGTTCCTCATGGTATTGGCTCATTTTGTGTTCAAAAATTCAAAAATTTCCTATCGGCATTCATTTAGTTTAAGAGTCAATGGATATTTAGTGTATAACATACGGTTCACATTATATGAAGGTTTTGAAACCAGTCTGTTAGACCTCATACCCTGTGAATGGGGGTGTGGTCATCCTCAACAAGACCACTCCCACCAGGATAGAAAATTTTCATCAATGTATAAAGGTGATCAAGCAGAAGAGATCTGCAATGATGCTTCGCTCAAACCATGTCAGCAAAATGCCTTGCATTGTCAAACAGACCCATTGTTTTTCCTTTTATTTGATATCCAACTGTATCTTCACTGCTGGTGTCAGGGATTGAACACATCTGTGGCGAAGGACTGTGTTTGCCAATGCACAAAGATGAAGAGTGTTTCCTGCCAAGTACTCGTTGGAGGCAAAACAATGGGCACATGGGAAACCATGTCAGAAATCATCCTATTACCTTAAATGTTTGATCGAATCAACTGTGGCAGACTGGAGACTAGAGACAGATGTGAGGAAGCTGTTGAATCAAATTGCAATTTCAAACAAAAGGAAATCTCACACACTGTAGTAGTGAGAATAAGGCATGGTAGGTTACGCTGCATAGTTTTGAAGAGACAAGAATGATACTAGTACTCACTTTCCTCAGAACCCTGGGGATCGTCCACACTTCTGACGTAGTCATCCTAACAAAACAATGATCAATTTTTAATGAATGAATATTTTACATGATTATACAGTTAAATGCATTGCAACTAGAGGCTTGTTGAAATGTTAAAGTATTCTCTGCACATGAAAAGTAACAACTTATAAAATGGGCTCATGCCTCTGTCACTATGGGAACACAGATCACAACTTGACGCAAGTTCACACCCACGATAACAGAACAAGAAGAAATGCACTCTGTGCAACACACTCCATGACTAAAAGGGATAGATATAAATATAGATTTGATGGCTTTGACCTGTTCAGTCACATTTTATTCTTAAGACACAGCAGGAAATAAGTCTAACTCAAAACTCTGAAAATTAAATGTGGTACCGCTTTTATTCTGGTGTCCCTAAAGTCTTTACAAGCTGGAAGACAGCTCAGAGTGATTTGATAAATTGCAACCTGTATCTGAAACACACTTCTTCTGATTAAAATAGGAAAAAAAAAAGACATTACATTGTAAAATAAGATTACGCACCTCTACTTCCTTCCATGCGTTAGGCAGAGCAGGAGGAGAAACGTGAAAAAAGAGAAATCGATGGAAAACATGTTAGTGAAAGACACATCAAAAAGCGTGCGTTTATATGCAGTGCACATGGTGAAATCTAAGCACAATGTTGCCTGCTCGAAAAAGTACATGTGAAATCCAAGGATGGTTCATTAAAAAAAATATGAATATTATTAATATGTTTAAAATATTTATTTTATATACTAGCCAGAGGCAAGACTAAATATCTGTCCCCTGCCCCAGATGACTGAACCAACATGAATAAACAACCCTGCCTGTAAGAAAACAACAAAAAAGCAGAGGCATATTGATGTAGATGATAAAATGGGAAAGAAATGGATAATAAATAGCAATTTCTTCAAAGACTTTAATGATAGCTTCACAATAATCATTTCATTTGCTTTACTGTTGGATTTTATTTAGATTGGATTTAACTTTCAGACTTTTCCATCTTAGATTATACTGTGTACTTCTGAATAATTTATATTCCTGTAGTGTATCACAAATGTAAGAATTGTGCCTTTGTAATTTTGGCTATTGCCTGGTTATTATTTTCTTTTAATTTGGTCATCACTAAGTGGAAGGGCGAGGGCTAACACATGCTTACATTTACATTTACGGCATTTAGCAGACACCCTTATCCAGAGTGACTTACCAACTGAGCAACTGAGGGTTAAGGGCCTTGCTCAGGGGCCCAGCAGTGGCAGCTTGGTGGACCTGGGGTTCGAACCCATAACCTTCCGATCAGTAGCCCAACACCTTAACCACTGAGCTACCACATCCCCACATGCTTCCTTTAAGACCTCTCTACCTAATGACTTGTTCATGTCTTTCTGATTAACCGTGGACACACCTGACTATGTATAAGGCACAGGGCAACATCAGGGTTTAGTTAATTAACCTAGCCTGATCATCCAGCTACTGAAGTTTGTGGCATATACTGGTTTCAAAATTGTGACCTCCCAAAGAAAGAACAAACACTTTTGTTCTTTCGGTTTGTTGTGCCAAAATAGAGTAAGTATAGTACATCCTTCAATAGTTTACCCATCAATGATTAAATGATACTGTCCAGTGGTCAAAGGATTGGGTATTAAGGAGTGTTACAGTACAATAATGAGGTCCTGGGATTTGATGCCCCTGTAGCTTATCGGGACCTTGATGCCCCTGTAGCTTATCGATAGTCTCTGAATCATGTGCTCTCTCATATACAGACTTTCCTAACCAAAATATAATCCCAGACCACCACTGTTACCTCTAAGCTGTGCACATGCACAATCGAGTTTTCTAATGATGCTCCCATGCAGAAAATTATTAACTACTCTTAAAACAAAAAATGCATTGGTCCGGTCCGCACAGCATGCCAGTTACTGCAAAGTTACACACTCCATGCCCAAAGAGGAAAGGACGGAAATGGACACTGACACTAAATTCAGTCGCTACATTAGTTTAGCTTAGCAAATCATGTCAATACCTCTGACAATCATCCATTAAATATGATTAGTCTAGCAGTGCTGACATGTGTTTCCCAGTCTAGCCATCCGCAATCAGTGCAGCCAGAATCTGTGTGGCTCATGGGATATTTCTGCTCAAATGGAAAAAGAGTCTGTTCAGTAGAAATAGATTTTGTTGAGCAAGAAAAAAATGAGAGGAAATGTTGCAGCTCACAGAAGACTATACATGTAATAATAATAATAATAATAATAATAATAATAATAATAATAATAATAATAATAATAATAATAATATGTGGCACTTGAACCACTCTACATGTATGCTGTAGGAACACTAAACAACACAAAAGAATTGCCATTTTTTAAGCACCTAGCAAGACTGAAGCATAAGTTCCCTCTCAGTGCTTACTCATGCTCAGTAAACAGTAAACGCTCAACGCCTTTCACACTAGTCAGATTTATTTTACTCTACAAATGTGCTGTGCCAAAGCAAACACAGCACCACTTGCTCATTTTAGCACCTAATGTGTAAATAAAAGCATTCAGTGGGCATACATCCCCTTATGCTTAACAGAGATGTGTGATGTAGTGTGAAATTTAACTTTGATGATACCAATGACAAGGGATACTGAACATAAACACCATAAATACTGTTTATAATGTGCACGTTCAGCATTACAATATCCAACTCTGTGTTATGAATGCTTTTTGAATTGAGTAATTAATGTGCATTTTTACTACACAGCCTGGTCTTTACTCCCACCATGCTGAGACAAGCCGGCTGTGACTGTTGAAGTGGTGGGGGTGAGTTGAGCTGTGTTCTTCACACCAGGGCGTCCCGAAGGTCACCAGATTCATAGCAGCTGACAGCACTAGCTTACCCGCTATAGAGAAGGACACTGTAGTGGGATGCTCAGGTTAATGGAGCATAACTGTCCAGATGCTGCTTTGCCTCTCCTGGGCATTGTGTTAACACTAATACTAAAGCTATTCCGGCAGAGTTTGGACACAAGCCTGGCTGCAACACTCTGTTAGACACTAGAGATACCAGCCAGAGCAATGTCTTTAAGATTAAACTGTTATCACACATATATGTATTTTGCAAGGGCACACACACCCATGCACAGCTTGATGGATAGTCCTAGCCTGGACACACACACACACACCCACACACGTACAAAAAACATAAACGGCACTATTTGAGCAAAAGGTTGTGGACACCTGACCATCACACCCATACAGTATGTATGTCTTCCAATTACTGTTCTACAAAGTTGTAAGCACCCAATTTTAGAGGATGTCTGTATGCTGTAGCATTACAAAATCCCTTCTCTTGTTCTATCATGGCCATGAACCTGTGACCTCTATGAATACATGGTTTGCCAAGAGTGGTGTGGAACAACTTAAGTGCCCTGCAATGAGCCCTCCACAACCCAACTCAACACCTTTGGGATGAACTGAAATGGGATTTTGAACAATCATAAGCATTTCCATAAACATTCTTCCATATAGTGTAGATTAAAAATATCTACACACGCTAAAATGGTTACTGTCAAAAGTTTGCACTAGTCTCTGCAGGTTCTCTAGGAAAGGTTCTTGTACCATATAAAAAAAATAAAAAATACAATTAACAACATCACTAACAAACAAGACAAGAACACTGTGAGTGCTACAGACAAACCTTTTTAGTTCTGATCATGCTTTAGTGTAAGTGGAGCGTGACCTACTGGGAGCCTCTGAGGAGATTCAGCCTGGTTTATATTTGCATCTGTAAGCCACACTGCTCTGGTACATGGGCTCAAAACACTCAAGAGTCTGCAGCTTCACACCCTTACAGTTTTCAGTGAACAAGGCAGCCAAGGCTCAAGTAAAGACCAACAGAGTGCTTTTCAAATTACACAAAGATTGAACAAGTTAGATTTGTCAGTTAAATGACATAACAGAAGCTTTGTGATTACTGAGAATTCAAATTTGTAAAGACTATTGATATCTGGGTGCCCATTTTTCTCCAATTTATTTGAATGTGGTCTAGATAAATGCAGAACTGGCACCTTGACGAGAAAAAATAAAAAAAATTCTTGAGGCTATAACGGCTGTACTGAGTGAAAACTTGACATCCCAACAGAAAGCAATGTCTAACCCTTTTATACAGTTCTACAGAATGCTTGCAAACCCAGCAGACTGTTATGAAAATGAAATGATAAAAGGAGATGTTTAACATGCAGCACATTTTCTCTGCAATGAGCCAGGACTCAAACAGCCCTTTAAATTCCCTTTCAAGGTGTTAAATGGATGGATCAAGTCTAATGCTGCGTTTAAATGGGGTTTGAAAAGATTGAATACGCTTGTTGTATTCTCAATTTTAGGAGTCAAGATTTTCAGATTTTTGTTAATGACAAAAACCACAGAAAGTCTAATGACTGACTCTTTGTCCAGTTATACTGTAATTAAAGTCAGCAGAGTAGAGTCTTTTCTTAGTAATATAGCAACACATAGGAGGCTACTAGTAATATTCCTGGTAGTTTTGTTATTAACTAAATTACCAGGGGGATGTGGTAGCCTAGTGGTTAAGGTGTTGGAAGGTGGTTGGAAGGTGGTGAGTTTGAATCCCAGGTCCAACAAACTACCACTGCTGGGCCCCTGAGCAAGGTCCTTAACCCTCAATTACTCAGTTGTAAAAAATTAGTCTGCCAAATGCTGTAAATGTCAACTAGCTTTAAATGCTTTAGCCTAACAACCGTGTTGCTACTTAAGAACTTAATACAAAGTGTACAGTATGGGAATAAATGTTCATTTCACTATGAGTTCGCTTTGTATGTAGAATACATTGGTGCTGTGAAACAGGCCTGGAAAATTCTCTCTAAAACCCTAATTATTAGTCAAATGTTTTTTTTTTTAGGTTGTACATACTGCATGCCTGTTTCCTGATACAGAAAATAAAAGGATCGGTAATTAGTGGTTTCAGCAACAAAGGGCTCTGAGTGTGTTTAAAGAATCTTTACACACTGCCCTCCAGGCACCAGTACAGTTTGTATAATAGTTAACAATTCCATAAAACAATTTAAAAAAATGCTTTTTTATATAGACACCTAATTAAATTTAGCCTCAAATTTAGCTTCACACAGCAGATTTTGGTGAATCCATATTTCCTTCAAACTTGATTATGGATCTATGAAGAGGTGATTCACCACCTTGACAGCAAGAGCTTTATGTTTGAGAGTAGGAGGATTGCGTTTGGTGTGCTTATCCTGTATGACTAATGCTGTTTTTATGGATGTAGGTGGATAATTTGCTACATATGCCTACCCTGGGTATTTCTCATGAATGTTAAGTATTATTGGGAGGTCAACTGAAATCCTGTCACCGATATTTAAATTAGTACATCTGCTCATTAAATACATAATTAAACCCTAGATGCTGATGTGCTTATGGTAATATTCTACTAGACACTTAGCTGGGGCATAGAGAAGAGGGGATTCTAGGTTTGATCTCTCCTGCAGCCCTGGAATCCACTAAAATATAGTAAATGTAAAAAATTTGAATCACATTTTACCAGCTGATATGATGACAGACACATAAAATTCCCAAAATATTCTGTTTGAAAGCCACTAACCAACAATATACACTGATATAAATAAAGAGATGATGAAATACTGGAAGTGTATCACAGGAGGAGAATAAGAGAGACAGATTTAAAGTCTATTCATTCATTCATTCATCTTCTACCGCTTATCCGAACTACCTCGGGTCACGGGGAGCCTGTGCCTATCTCAGGCGTCATTGGGCATCAAGGCAGGATACACCCTGGACGGAGTGCCAACCCATCACAGGGCACACACACACTCTCATTCACTCACGCAATCACACACTAGGGACAATTTTCCAGAGATGCCAATCAACCTACCATGCATGTCTTTGGACTGGGGGAGGAAACCGGAGTACCCGGAGGAAACCCCCGAGGCACGGGGAGAACATGCAAACTCCACACACACAAGGTGGAGGCGGGAATCGAACCCCGACCCTGGAGGTGTGAGGCGAACGTGCTAACCACTAAGCCACCGTGCCCCCCGATTTAAAGTCTAATAAGGTAATATTTCATTTTCCTAATTACTAGCATATTAGCATATCATTTTCTTTCATTAAGATCTAAGAAATGTATTTGTTAAATATGGTTTAATTGCAACACATATTAGTGTCATTATAATGGTAAGATCGGTTAACAGTAGATCTTCCCATATGGAATTAAATAATGTCAATGTCCCATGTCAATAATTACAACACTAGCTAATCGTTAGAATATATGAGCTCATGTATGTGACAGTGGGTAGATGGCATTTTTTCTCTGAACACTTTACACTGCCCTGTGATGCAGCAAGAGAAATTTGAAAAGATCTGATGCTGACTTCTCTTGTCGCCGAGGAAGCATGTGTTAGATTTCACCCTCCTCAGCTGGTAGCTTTTGTACGATAGAGCAGAGCTTTCTGATGAGTGGAAATTGCCAGGAGTTAAAAAAAAATTCATGACAGAACTTTGGAAGTAAAGTTCCACTGGATGTACAACGCAAAATGCCGGAAAGTTTTTACATTTATTAACTTAATGGCCAAAATCATGCTGTGGTTTTAAATTTAGCGCATTTTCTATACAAATTTTTTCATACTTTTATATTCTTGGTTATATCATTATATTCTACTCATTTATCCAACACATTTATTTGCAAAGAAAAATACAGAATGAACAACAATAGAAAGCAAATTCGACATATCCTTCATGTATTTGTTTTTGGGATGTTATTGTATTTGAGCTGGACACAGACTGTAAACTTGGGAAGGCATCCTCTGTGGGCTGATTCTTAGCTGAGACGTGGTTATGACTATGCTCACAGCTTCAAACTCAGATTCCCATCATTACTAGCACTCTATGTCAAATATAGTTTCGGAATTGGCACTGCATTAGGTAGCTAAAGTAGTTATATGATGAAATAGTTGCATGTTGATGTGTCAGCTCACGTAAAGCTGACAAAAATGAAAAAGTTATAGAACAGCTGGACTCACATATGCTTGCCGCAATAACAACAGAAGAGATTAGATTGTTAACATTAGATTACCTGCTCTCATGTAACCATGTGAGGAAACCTATAATAAAAACAAATTTTTTAAATAAATTTCTTGCCAAAGCACAGGCAGTATACATCAATCTGTCCTAACATTAAAAATAGGTGAGGTGTATAACACTATCACGTAACAGCAGCAACTTCATTCTTGAAGTTCATGTGCTGGAAGGAAAAAATAGGCAAACATAAGGATATAAGGAAGTTTGACATGAGTTAAATTGAGATGGCTATATGACTGGGTCAAAGCATTTCTGTGTCAGCAGGTCTTGAGGGATATTTCTGGTATGCAGTGGTTAACCTACGTACCAATCTACAGAAGGGCAAACAGTGAATCGGCCACAAGGTCATTGTTGCAGACCAAGTACACCCCTTTATGGTAGGGGTATTCTCTAATGGCAGTGGCCTCTTTCAGCAGGATAATGCTCTGTGCCACATTGCAAATATGTTCATGAGTGTTTTGAGGAACATGGCAAAGAGTTCAAAGTGTTGGCTTGGCCTCCAAAATCCCCAGACCTCAATTCAATGGAGTAGTGTGATTCAGGATGGACCCAACTCTTTTTACAGGATTTAAAGGATGCTGCTAACATCTTGGTGCTAGATCCCACCACACACTTTTTGTGGAGGTTTCCCGGAGTCCATAAATCAAAGGATCAGGGCTGTTTTGGTGGTGCAACAGAGACTTACATAATATTAGGCAGATAGTTATAATGTAATGGCTGATCTGTGTATATTTCTTGTGTATTTCTCATTTTGTAAAATAAAAAACTACTATAGGAAAAAAAAATATTTGAAAAGAACTGCAAACTTTTAAAGTCAATGGTTTGCCGAGGATGAATATTTATAACTCTTCAAAACAACACAATACCGGGAGACTGAGCAGCCTGCTCCTGTTGTTATACAGAGATAACATCTCTGTGAGTTTCATGAAGGAATCCTGTAAATTATTCCTGCTATCTAAAAGCCAATCTGACACATGAGAGGATTTGCAATAAGACGTCTCTGAATCCTCAGATCGGAGCCGTACACACGGTGCTACATCACAGGTAACAGAGCCTTCTCATAATACACCGGGAATCAAGACAAGAACAAGACAATAAAGGATCTGAAAATAAAACTGAAGTGTTGACTTACTGGAATCAGTGAAAATGATGTGGAAATGATCAAGTAAATGTTTTAATGACTTTTTTCCCCAGTCATTTCCCTAATTATTGGCATCCGTTAAGAGAGTTAACAAACATGGCAGTAAAAATGAAATCTAATTAGTATTTTTGTTCACTTGTTCTCTGTCTTGTTTGTAAAGACATTTGGACATCTGCAGCCGTAATATACAGTCACAGTTGCAATTGGTGCTCTCACAGAAGACATACTGGGAATATAAGGCTTGATTTTCAGTTGAGAGGAAAACCCATCAGTCCAGTCACTCACAGCATGCAATACTGCTGATTAAAGTCATTTCAGTAGGATCACTTGGACAAATTAACAAGCTCTCTTCTTTTCATGCTCACAAAGACACATTCAAACACACATACAGACACAGACACACAATGTAGATTTTAACTCATTCTATTAAATAATGTCAGAATGTGACATTTTAATTTGAATTATACATATTAATTAAACATCAAAACCCAGATGTGAGGGTCAGTGTGTGGGTGACAGTACGTGTAGGAAAGAGTTAAGGCTCTCTGAGACTCACTGCAGAGAGCATCTTGCTTCGCTCTGTAAGAACAGGGACATCAGCATAAAGGAAGCAGCCTTTCCCTTCATCAGATAGCAAATGCCTGAGGAGCCTGAGGTGAGACAGCCATATTGCCCTTGGCAAGAGCACGTAGCAGTAGACACAGTACTTCCTATGGAGCAAATGCATCAGGACACTCAGTGGTGTCCCTTCCAAAATTATTTATACCCTGCAGTTGGCATGCAACAGACAGCAGAGCAGCATGGAGGAGCTGAAAAGGCCAGGTGTGCTTAGCAGATGCTTCATTAAGAATTAAGCACTGTGATGAGGCGAGAGAGTGTGTGCATTGATAACTCACATCCCGTAGCCTCCCACAGCACAGCAGTACTCATTAATATATGAACATCATGCACTATAGAACCAACACTGTGTACTGCATATACAATTCCAGCAGCAGGAACTCAGAACGTTCTCGTTCCCCACTGGAAGTTAAAGAATTTTAACTGAGCAGTTCAATATTCGTTGTGTGGATAGAAAAAATCCACCCTGTACAATTTGTATACTAATCTTTTAAATGAACTTCCATCAACTTTTTTAGTTTTAATTCTTTCATCAAGGTTGCTATTTTCATTTTGCCATTTTCCCACATTACCCACAATGCCATTTAACTAATAGCTTTTAGTGGGGCAAGTAAAATTTAGCTCTCGCTTTATCTCAAACTAAAAACAGCTTCAACGTTCGTACTTATACTACTGTTAATGCCATCGGCACGTCATGGTAATAAAGTAAGCTCTTGCTCTTTTGCTTTAAGGAGCTAATCCAGCTGTGGACAACTGACCAGTGATGATGTTCATCTTCAAAATCAAGAAAAATAATTAATTTTCATAGACGATTCTAGAAAAAAAATTAAACAGAAACCTAAATTTAAGCTAAATTGAAGATGCCTTAAGAGTCAATATGCAGCTATAAGCACTATGGATAAAAATGAAATAAATGTTTAGGGTGAATAAAGATTTCCAATCCATGCACTACAGTACATATATGTGGGGTGGCTGCATTTGAGGCTCATTAGCATAACAGTAAGCTGACACATCTACATGTTATTAAGATACTCCGTGCCTTTCTTCTACTGAAAGAAGTGTGTGTTGTTAAAAAGGAAACATACTGTTATCCACGTTATATTTGTTTGTTTTGAGCTGGAGTCCGGTGGGTTTTGCTCACCCTTGCCGTTTTCCTCTAGCCTCTCTACTTCCTTGGCTAACCATCAAGTATTCTCTCTATGCTGTGGGTGCGTGTTGCCAAAAAAAGAGAAAACACATTATTTTACAATGTTTCCTGGTCACTGCTATTTCTTACCAATGTACGTAGTATCTAACAGCTGCAAATGAGCAAAGTATTTATCTGACTCATTCCTCCTAGGATTGAGACCCATGAAAATCTGAACAATAGGCTGTGTGACAATTTCTCTGTTAATTTATGATATATTACCCAAGCCTGCAGGATCTCAGAATATACTTTCTTTGAACTCCTCTGGGCTGCAAATCAAAAGACTAATTCTAACCTACCTAGATCAAGACAGAAAGAAAAATAATAATGATCCTATTACCAGGATTTGAAGAAATTATTATGTGAAATGAATTACACCGGAGGATTCAAATTATTCCCTCTACTAACTGGAGAAACAATTTGCACTGTCCCACTATTCATTCTCCACTAGTAATTGTATCATAAAAAGTTTTCGATAATAAAGATTATTAAATAGTCTGTGTTTTGTGGTTTTAATTAACACTAGATTCACTAGTGGTAAAATATTACTGGCATCTCTAACTAAAAATCTGAAACAACAACAAACAAACTGTTATAATGTTCATGGAGGGTGCCAAGACTTCTGCAACTGACTATGACTAATGTACAATCTGTCACGGATTCACAGCTTTACTCGGTTTGACATTTAAGCAGTTAATAAAACCAGAGAAAGCTGACTTCCGGCTAAATAAACCTTACACAGATGATATTCCTATGACCTTTCGATCTATTAATGTTTGCTTTATATCAGTGTGTGTAGGCAAAGGCATTTAAAGATTTGAGCAATTATAACTACCACCATCATCTGGCGCTGTGGATTTTTTTGTTTCTTTTTTCATCTGTACTTATACTATGGCAGTAACATTTCAATGACTATGCAGTATAACAGCATGACTTTGACAGTGCTCTATGAGAAACAGTGCACCTCTTCTCCAATAATACATTCAGCAGAATTTTTTTCTGTTCAGCGACTGATCATAGTTTTTGCTTTATTGACATTTATTATGTGACAGCCTGAGCACACAAAGCGTGTGCATCACTGTACAGTACACTCTGTTCACTTTGTCCAATGTCAAATGGGCTGAACCAAAAAAAAGTCTGTTTAGTGATTAATAACACCTCAACAACTCCTCTTTAAGGTGTTCACTCATTATCATTTATATATATATATATATATATATATATACAGGGAGTGCAGAATTATTAGGGAAGTTGTATTTTTGAGGATTAATTTTATTATTGAACAACAACCATGTTCTCAATGAACCCAAAAAACTCATTAATAGCAAAGCTGAATATTTTTGGAAGTAGTTTTTAGTTTGTTTGTAGTTTTAGCTATTTTAGGAGGATATCTGTGTGTGCAGGTGACTATTACTGTGCATAATTATTAGGCAACTTAACAAAAAACAAATATATACCCATTTCAATTATTTATTTTCACCAGTGAAACCAATATTACATCTCAACATTCACTAATATACATTTCTGACATTCAAAAACAAAACAAAAACAAATCAGTGACCAATATAGCCACCTTTCTTTGCAAGGACACTCAAAAGCCTGCCATCCATGGATTCTGTCAGTGTTTTGATCTGTTCACCGTCAACATTGCGTGCAGCAGCAACCACAGCCTCCCAGACACTCTTCAGAGAGGTGTACTGTTTTCCCTCCTTGTAAATCTCACATTTGATGATGGACCACAGGTTCTCTATGGGGTTCAGATCAGGTGAACAAGGAGGCCATGTCATTAGTTTTTCTTCTTTTAGACCCTTTCTTGCCAGCCACGCTGTGGAGTACTTGGACGCGTGTGATGGAGCATTGTCCTGCATGAAAATCATGTTTTTCTTGAAGGATGCAGACTTCTTCCTGTACCACTGCTTGAAGAAGGTGTCTTCCAGAAACTGGCAGTAGGACTGGGAGTTGAGCTTGACCCCATCCTCAACCCGAAAAGGCCCCACAAGCTCATCTTTGATGATACCAGCCCAAACCAGTACTCCACCTCCACCTTGCTGGCGTCTCAGTCGGACTGGAGCTCTCTGCCCTTTACCGATCCAGCCACGAGCCCATCCATCTGGCCCATCAAGACTCACTCTCATTTCATCAGTCCATAAAACCTTAGAAAAATCAGTCTTCAGATATTTCTTGGCCCAGTCTTGACGTTTCAGCTTGTGTGTCTTGTTCAGTGGTGGTCGTTTTTCAGCCTTTCTTACCTTGGCCATGTCTCTGAGTATTGCACACCTTGTGCTTTTGGGCACTCCAGTGATGTTGCAGCTCTGAAATATGGCAAAACTGGTGGCAAGTGGCATCTTGGCAGCTGCACGCTTGACTTTTCTCAGTTCATGGGCAGTTATTTTGCGCCTTGGTTTTTCCACACGCTTCTTGCGACCCTGTTGACTATTTTGAATGAAACGCTTGATTGTTCGATGATCACGCTTCAGAAGCTTGGCAATTTTAAGAGTGCTGCATCCCTCTGCAAGATATCTCACTATTTTTGACTTTTCGGAGCCTGTCAAGTCCTTCTTTTGACCCATTTTGCCAAAGGAAAGGAAGTTGCCTAATAATTATGCACACCTGATATAGGGTGTAGATGTCATTAGACCACACCCCTTCTCATTACAGAGATGCACATCACCTAATATGCTTAATTGGTTGTAGGCTTTCGAGCCTATACAGCTTGGAGTAAGACAACATGCATAAAGAGGATGATGTGGTCAAAATACTCATTTGCCTAATAATTCTGCACTCCCTGTATATATAAACACACACACATACATATATATACATATATGTATGTGTGTGTGTGTGTGTGTGTATATATATATATATATATATATATATATATATATATATATATATATAAAATTTATATTGTTTGCAAACAATATTGAAAATAATGTGATATTCACAATGAATATCCCAAACAAGCTTTTATGGAAAGAGACAGATAACCTCAGGTACTTGTTCATGACCAAAGGAGTGGAACCTGTGGTCTTATGGCCTTCTGATGTTGTACTGTAGCTCATCCACCATAGGGTTTGAAGCGTTGTGTATTATACAATGTTTTTCTTCTCACCATCAGTTCAGACCAGTCTTGTCATTCTCCTCTGATCTCTGTCCTCAACAAGGTGTTTCAGCCTTGTTATTTCCACCCCATTTTGCAGCAACTGGCTAATTGTAAAGCTGCACAAATAAGCAGGCGTGTTCCTAATAAAGTGGACAGTGAGTGTATATGTACTGTATATAACCTCCACCGTTAATGCTAGCTATATTCATACGGCTAATTGACAGATTATTTCAGGAAACATTTTTTGGGTGCAATCCAAAAACTTGTGTCCAAAAAAATCTCTATATAACCTTTCTATCTATTTTGTGTTGCATTCTTTCATGCCTTTACTATAGCTAGAAATTTTTCCTAAAGATTTATTAGCCATGGAAGGTACAGAAACTAAATGAGCTGCATTGTTATGACAGTGAATAACCTCAGAAATATGCTTCCCTAGCAGATGATATAGCAGTCATAGCAGATCACATATAATAGCCACTGGCTTTCACCACAAACAACTCATACCTACTTTCAGCCAATAAGCATTACAGTAAGTACCTTGGAGAAAAAAATTCAAAATCACAATTCAACACAATTCAGAAAGCCTGAAAGTATCCAATGTGACACTGAACTGCCTTTTCTCACTAACTGACATACATTATAAAGAAGGACAGCCAATTTAGAGGCAGAAGAGGCAAATGATGCCCATGAGCCAAATAGCAGTGTCCCCTGTGTCTCTCCTCCTAATGAAGAGTGTGGGAAAATGTAGGCCATTTGTAAAGGGATGGTTATACTCAGACATTTCTGTTAATTAAATGTGCAGGTTTTTATGTTCAAAAAGGTCAAGAGATTTATCGAAGCAAATGAAATGATTTGATGAGTCTGTATGAAATGGTCAGTGCTTTTTTGTGTGATGTTTAGAACTTTAGAGAAACGATAGTACAAGGACAAACATCCTTTCATTACTGAGAACTTTAATGAGTTTGCACATTAGCAGATTGAGAATGGTCTTAAAAAGAAAGACTAAAGAGGACAGACTTGCTAAAATTCTGCTAAGCACAGAATTAACCACGATCATCAACATAATTTGTCAAATAGCACAGGTATTGTAGCATCTGAGACAAACTAGGGGTTAATTCATTGAAATACTTTCAGTATAGACAATCTCATTAAACTGAGTACTAAACTGTCGAGTGACGTATAGCTTTACCTTTACCTTGAGTGTAAAGCTTTACTCTAACAGATAATTTCTGTGAATTATTTACCATAAATCCTTTTGTAAAGGTACACTGTAGTTACATTTCAAGGTCAGATACACATATTATAGATAAACACACACATATATACAAAAATCTCCTCCCATCCTCTACACCACCTATCCTACTGGGTCTCTGGGAACCTGAAGAATATCCCAGAAGACTCAGGCTACAAGGCAAGGAAACACCCTGGACAGGATTTAGAGCAGATCATTTAGAGCTAGCAATCAGCCAAATCTTTTTTTCCCCATCATTTTTTTATATTCTTTTTTCAAGAATAGGTTTTGTTGCAGAATTTAGGCACTAGTGATAGGTTCTAGTACATCTTTAACTGATTTACTCAAATTTGTGTCTTTGGCACTGTTCATGATTATGGAATGCGAAAGAATTATTGTACTTTATATATACGAGTGAAGCGATTCAAGCCAATCACTCTGATTTACAATCATAATGTGGCTATAAATTACAGCAAAAAGAATTTTTGTGGTTTGCTGCAGTTAATGAAGATCAATGTTAATGTGTTATGACCGGATTAAGATAAATGGGAACTGGGGTTACATGGTGATTAAGCTGTAATGCTTAACAACAACAACAGCAACAACACTATAGTTTTTACTACTCTGTTGGTGTGATGTGGCTGTAAATGTGCTGTGACTGCTCTCTTAAGCAGAGTGAAAAACATGTCAGGTGAAAGAGTAGTTACAGTTCAGTCCTTGCACCAATTCCTCTGATCTTATTCTATTATTATCTACTAATTTTCCTTTATTCCATTACAGCATTTCTTATCTTTAATGTGGGGTTCATATTATTAATATCAGTTATAAGTATTTGGAGCGGGATCAAATCACACCATCTCAAATCTGATTATAACATGTTAACATTAAGCTAAATACCCTATATGTGCCAACGCAAACTCAGCTGGAATGGGCATATCAAAAGGATTTTTACATTTTTTTTTTTTAAATCACATCACATGACTGAAATGACTCTAATGCCTGCAAACACAAAGCTATGCATCTGGATTTTATGACTTCCAGCCCTAATCTTGAACAGCACATAAGCTGCCATCCAAACCCCAGAGCAAACAATGATGTGCTTCAAGTTCATTCATTTAGCAGTCTGCCAATGAGGAACTGTCTGACAAATCTAGTGTTTTGTTGTTTATGATGCACATGGGTCATGCGTGTGATGATTATAATATTGATGTGCCACTGGGGTTTCAGAGCAGAGGTCTGTTCACACTAATGACAGACACGGCTCAATTCCAAAGTAAATGTGAACCACAGACTGAAGAATCTAAAAAATAAATAAATAAATAAATAAATAAATAAAAACAAGATTGAGCAATAACGCTTATAATCTTAATATTATTTATAGCTACATACATTTTTTGGCATATCCCATTTTTTTTTATATAACCACATGAAATTACATGTTTGTACAGTCCAATTAAATTTCAGTACACAGATCTGTTAAATAAATAAATAATCTGTTTTCTGCACACAATACATTCAGATCCATGGAGAGATATTTCCATAAAACATGCTAGGAATAATTTCATCTTCAAATTCATGTTCAGTCCAAAATTTTATCACTTCACAAGTTACTTTATTTGAACTAATTTATGTTTTTTCTTCTTTCTACTGCTCCCTGTTCAGGGTCGCCACAGCAGATCATGTGGTCTGCATATTAAATTTGGCACAGGTTTTACACAACCCTCCCATTTAACCTGGGCTTGGGACCGGCACTGAGAGTTAATTCTCCAATGGCTGGGTCAGCTCCAGGGAATCAAACCCGGGCCACAGCAATGAGAGTGCAGGATCCTTATTAATTTATGTAACCACTCAAATTCACAACATCATTTAAAATATCAGAAAAACAATCAAAAATTCTAAATCTTAAATATACTTACTGAACAGCAATGTTATTGCTTCTTCAAGATTTGATTCAAAATGTGATTATTTGATCAATAAATAAATGAATTGATTTAAACTAGGAGTAAACACCTTGTTAAAAAATATTTAGACCGATAAAATGACCTACAATCCAATGGCAACATTAAATACACAAATTTCTCAATAAGGAATAAATTCAAGCAGTGTCTTTTTGCACTTTTTTTACTTTTACGATATAAAAAGATTACACTGTACACTAAAAAAGAAAATATAAATGATCCACTCCATCACCCATATGTCTTGCCTCATCTGATATTCAGTCTTTGGTAATTGAAAATATTTTCATGAGCTATCATACTGCTTCTGTTTTCATTTAACTAAACTGAAAAATTGAGCTCAGAGTAATAAATGACATCCAAATACCTTTGATAAGTGAATAATGATTCCCAGACTAAGCACAGACCGAATCAGCGTCACAAAAGTCACTCCTGATCAATCCTCAGGTATTCTCTGAAATTAAATCCAAGTTAATTATCGCTGAAACGCGTGGCTGTGTTTTCTGCTGTGCGGCCCAGTAAAGGGTTATTACATTTATATGCAAATGTGTATGATTTTCACAGTTTATGATTGTTGACTGAAGTATTTTGCATGTAACAGTTTTCAGAAGAACATTTAAGTAAATGGGGGGCACGGTGGCTTAGTGGTTAGCACGTTCGCCTCACACCTCCAGGGTCGGGGTTCGATTCCCGCCTCCACCTTGTGTGTGTGGAGTTTGCATGTTCTCCTTCATCTTCATCTTCTACCGCTTATCCGAACTACCTCGGGTCACGGGGAGCCTGTGCCTATCTCAGGCGTCATTGGGCATCAAGGCAGGATACACCCTGGACGGAGTGCCAACCCATCGCAGGGCACACACACACACACACACTCATGCAATCACACACTAGGGACAATTTTCCAGAGATGCCAATCAACCTACCATGCATGTCTTTGGACAGGGGGAGGAAACCGGAGTACCAGGAGGAAACCCCCGAGGCACAGGGAGAACATGCAAACTCCACACACACAAGGTGGAGACGGGAATCGAACCCCGACCCTGGAGGTGTGAGGCGAACGTGCTAACCACTAAGCCACCGTGCCCCCCGAATTTGGATAATAAATGCTTATATTTCTGGGAGAAAATAAGCTGCTGATTTGTCATTTACATGTAATAAAAATAACATCTGTCATTTAAAAATGCTTATGTGCTAAGATTTAAAATATAGCCATAATAAAGCAAACAGTTAATATTTGCTGTCCTATTTTTTATTTTTTTGGACTACGGGTACTTTCACATGCTACTCAAATGAAAACATATCTCAAACCAGCAGAAGGATTACATTCTGTTCGCTTTTTTCTGTGGTGAAAGAATCACAGCAGACAAACAAGAAGCAGTTACACAGCTCGTCTGATCCAATAAACATGCTTCCCACAAGGGTCACAGCAATCACTCTGACTTCAAAAAAAAAAAAAAAAAGGTCAGAACTGGTAGCTTAGAAAAGTAAAACATTTAAATGGGATGGAAAGTTAAAACCATTAGATAGACATTTGGTCCTGAAGATTTTCTGTTTAAAAGTCTGTCAGTGCCAGGCGTGGTTAATAAATGCTGACTAATAGATCAGCAGGTGTTGTAGTGGGTGGGAGGCAGCTGGGTAAATGAGTCCCATCAGTGCGTAAAGGACACAGACACACATGTCCAGTGTGTCAACAACTACTATCCTCCATTTAATCAGTTAATTGACTGCTACAGCTAGACAATTCAGATATACAGTACCTGCTCACAAAGACAACACAAAGCAGCTAATTTACCCCGGTAGACATTTCATACCACTTCCTTTATCCGTTCATCTCTTTCAGCTCTCGCATACAGTCAAACAATACAACCTTTAATATGGAGCTTCTGTATCATAAATGGTGTCTGTGAAGGTTCATTTTGAGTCTAATCCATTGGGAATCCATTTTTAAGCATCTACAAATTCTAGATCAACGTCAAAGTTCTAGACCTTCTGTGGAATGTTCTGGAAAAGAAGAATCTTAAATTATTGTTGCTTCACATTTTACATGCAAGCAATATAGCAAAAAATACCTAGATATGAGAAGTCACGTTCACAAATCCTGTACCATATTAAGTTTTGTTGGGATTTTGCACTAGTTTACTGCGAGTATCCATTTTATTCTTTTTATAATAATCTCCTTTTATATTTCGTTCAAATGTAAAATGCACATTTTCCTTCCACAGCCATTTCTCAGAACTGAGAGCAGAGGTCAATTGTGCTCTCATGAACCTGAGCATTTATAGAAAGAAAGAAAAAAAGCAATAATATGATTGAGGCAGTGGGGTGACTTACACCATTGTATTACAGTCTCTACAGTCACTTTATAAACCATATTTTTTAAATTGTGGAAACAAGGGAGGAAAAAAACAAACCTCACAGCAGAATCAGTCACTTGTTTTAGTGAGTAGGGATGTGTTTATAAAAATCACTGACACCTGATGATCAGCACAACCCTGAAAATAGATCATGAATCAAATGGATCACAGTATTGATATATTGTCATATTGCCTGGGTGATGCTTTTATCCAGATCAAATGGCAAACAGTATACTGTCACAGGAGATGAAGAGATGAAAATATCCGACAGCAACATGACAGTGTAATTCATCCTTCACCAGTGAAGCCGTCAATCCATTTTTTTCTCACTGGTGCACTCAATAAATTAAAAACTCACTCCAGTAGCCTGACTGGTGCAGTGACCCGTGACTCACTGCAGCTGCTCCCTCATGCACATCACTTCCCCTCACCTGTCACCTGGTAGCTCATGAATGCTAATCTAATTCAAATGTTTTTGAAGACAATTTCTCTATAAAGTATAACATGTGAAGAGGTCAATCATAAGTTCAAAATATCTTCTGGAATTCAGGAAGACAGACAGGGAATTTGTATTGTAAGATCCAACTCACTTGGCTTCTGATGTCTTAAGATCATTCATTTGGACAAATTAATAATGAATCGCAAGTGTTCTTATGGTTCTTATACATTTCTGCTTACCAAACAAGAACTCCGGTAAACGGAAAGGTTGAAAAACATGTTAACAGAACTTTCGATCTGATAATGAATACATTTTAGTAATCGTTTTTAAAAAGTAGAATAATAAAATATCAAACTGTGACAGTATGTTAGATAATTCTGATGATGCCTACATCCTTCACATGTTAGCTGTTATGTTGGCATAAACACAATTATGTTAATCTGCAGTAATTGCAGCAACCTGTAAAAACAGTGTTTATATTCCAGACAGAGATTGCTAATATACAGCACCTGCTTCCACCACAGCTTGACTCCTTGTGTCTCTCCCTTCACCTGTCACCTGTCCTACTCCTGCTCCTGGCATCCTGCTGTCTCATCAAAGGAAAATCTCACGCAAAATAAATAAACCAATATGTGTCTCCCTGGCTCAAACTCAAGCGGACGGCAGCTCCTGAGGGAGAAACCTAGTCTTCAGCTGACATTTTTCTCCCTCCATTTCAAACAATGAGATTTGGGGCAAGAAAACATTGTCTCCATGGAAGAGTGAGTGTGTTTGCAGTCATACATGTCCTTATCCTTCCTGCATTGTAACACTCTTTCTCAGTGTAGGCTGAGGTATGTGTCAATCAATAAATATTGATTAAGGCATACAGGCACTAATCAAGGACTCCGTTTGGAGGAAGATGTCATATGTGTGAAGAAATACTGCTCATCCCTGCTGGCCTAGCAAAGCCACCCTGGTTCAATTTCAATCATGCCACGCTCACAATATGATTAGTTACCACAACCCACAATCAATCCGCAACTACAATCTTGCTATATTTTAATCTCTAATCACGTTGAATTTTCTCAAAAACAAATTGTACTCATTTGTGAGCAGACTAATGCCCAATACTCGAATAGCAGGAACTCCATTAAAGGTTCTTCTAGTGTATTTTTTTTTTATAATCATTGTATCATTAGCTGAATTATTGTAATCATTATCTATGGTATTTCTATTTTCCACAGTAGTTAATGTGATGATGAAAAGAGGAAAGAGATAACAGATGACATGTGACTGATTCTAGACATATTTAATGGTGTTCTAACAGGATCTAAATAATTTTTACACAAGTAGGCTATGGCGTAGTATACTATAATGTGACCTCGAGGTAAATCTCTGGTTTAATGCTGACATAATGATCATAATAGACTATTTAACCTATCTGCAAGAAAACGACAAACAATTCTCATGGTCATCTAGACATACCTGGTGAATATGTATCTAGGGTATAATAATAAATGAAATTTCTTACTGAATATCTCCTGAATCTGTAAATCAATGACCAAATAAATGACACCATATTTCTTGTGTGTTTAGTTTATTTTTGTTGTTGTTGTTTTTTTTTTTACATTTTAAAAGGATGATACAATCTGACAAAGCTTTAAAGGGAAAAAATAGGATGATTAATTTAGGACTAATTACAGGAAATTTGATTAGGAAAGGTGAATTTAAGGTGTCCGACCAAATCAACAAAGTATGGATGGTTTGTTGTGTACTATATAGTAAGTAAGTGTGCGGCTTTGGACGCAGGTATGGTGACGGGTGAGCACTGTTAGTCCTTACTATTTAGTAGAGTAGTATGGATTAGTAGTATTTATATAAAACGTGTGTCGGGTCGAGTGTCTTATTGCGTCTCGGGCGTGGCGACAATAGACCAGATTTCTCAGTTATTCCCAGGTGAAGCAGAAAGGTCTTGGATATAACCTCTCAAGCCCACTGTTTAAATCCAAAAACGACAGTCGGTTTGAGGGACACGGACACGTTTTCGAGCGAGAGAGACAGAAATGAAAAACGTGCCCCAGGCAGGTTTAAGTAACTCACCTGAGAGCAAGAGCGCACGCGCGTTTATCTACCCAAACATGCATGTCTACTCAATATTCCAGCTTTTGTCATTTCAATAACCAAAAGCAATCAGAAATACACCTAAATCAGATTGCATTCTTGCGAAATAACCGAACTAAAAGACTACACAAGCCTGCTCAGGTGAAAAAAAAATCGATATATCTAGAAATTAGAGAGTCTGACGTCTAAGTTACCAAATAAGAAATACACAGCATTATTCTTTATGAACATAACAGTGATGTGACATGTATTTATTAGTTCGTCCTAATCCATGTAATAAATGAAACTCATGTAAAATATGCGTGCTCACGTCTCTGAAGCGGTTCCAGTGCTTTATCTTGCGGCTGTATTGAGAGATAGTAGACAGCCATTGCTCGTCTTCCAGGAAATTGCCGCCGGTTTTGTCCGGCTCTTTTCCGCTCCGCACAGAGCCCTGAACACCGCAGAATCCTGCCAACACGAAGAGCAGGACGTGGAGAAGCAGCGCACTCCTTAAACCGGCCATCTGTCCTGTGTGTGTGGAGTAAAGAGGTCTCTATCGTCCTAGAGCGCACTGCTCAGTGAACGGTGAGGGATAATGATGTCTTCAGGCAGGATTGTGTAGAGGTGTGTGTGTGTGTGTGTGTGTGTGTGTCTGTCTCTCTCGCTCTCTCTCTCTCTCTCTCTCTCTCAAGCACACACACCAGGAGAGAGAGAGAGAGAAAGAGAGAGAGAGAGAATATGATATATACATATGATTGTATCATTGTTTATATATATAAACAATGATACAATCATATGTAGATTGTCTAGCCTTTCTTATATATATGCTACTACAAGATCAAAGATCAAATCAATATGTGTGATATCACACACAAATTTCCTGTTTATAGATGCATGATCAGAATAGCACCCATATAAAGGAGGACATTTGCATCCAGTTCTTCAGACTCTAGTTAATTCTTGAACAATACTGCACTGTTAGTTCGCTCACTTTCACACACACCTCATTCATAAGTTTTCAGAAATGTATACATTGAACAACACACAGGTTTAAAATGCCTTCTTGTTTCAACCTGGAGTTTAGGTTGTGTTGGGGGGGTTCAGGGGTGTTGGGTGTTCCACGTGCCAGTCATTCCGACTGCAGGAATGCACTAAATATGTAAGATTAGCAGTTATAGATAGTTTCCAAATATATATACTACAATCAGGAGGTAATATCTAACTCACATTAATCCAAATTACTTGCTTCTGTTATTTTTTTTTCAGCAGATGAAGACATGCTATTATTTCTTGCTTTTTAATATCTAGGCGAAAATCACATTTAGCAAATACCTGTCCCAACTGAAACAAGAAACAAAGTAAAAAGGACTCGGTTTAAATTACAAGCAAGCATGAATGCGTATAAACCACAGCAGACTGAAGATGGCTCCAATAGCATCAATATCATCTACATGTAAGGTTTAATTATGAATCAATAATGTTTTTTCTGACTGTATCTCTGACAGCACTTCAACAGAAGCTGTGTAAATATTCATTACAACACTGTTATGACAGCATGCAAAGATTGAGAGCATGGTGTAAATCTTGTCAAGTTAACACGTAAAAAAATATTAGTCACCTGGGAGTATCCGTCTCTGTGTTCTGTGCATATAGTCAGTGCATTTGAATTCACAGTGTTTGTGTTTTTTCCCCAAAACACAAATCAAGTCGTGTTGAAACCTTTTCATTTCATTCTTCAAACACAAGTGAGAACTGGATTACTGTGAAGATACATTTATGTTCTATAATTAGATAGCTTTATATAATCGTAGATAGCAGAAGCGTAGATGGTTCTTTGATCTATATATACTACAGTGAGATTGTAATTGTTCCAGATTGTCATTATTAATGTAATTGAATTCAGGCTGTCCACAAAGAACTTTTGCGAAAATCCCAGCATTTGGGTGCAGAAATTATTCACGCTTCAAAAGAAGAGAACAAAGAAACACATTCATCTACAAAGTGCAAACGGGATGTGCATTTTTTTTATGAGTATATTAAAGCGCCAAGAAAGGCATATTTAGTGTTAAATACCGTTTAGCTTCTCTTTACCTAAACATAGCTAATGTTTATTGTAATTGTAATATAATAATTGGTAGTGCAGTAAGACTGGGTGTGTAGTTGGATTGCACCTTGCTTAAGCTTGCATCTAAGCTAAAATTTATAGAGGTTATTGACATGTCCTCAATAGCCATGAAAAAGGGCTGATGACATGTGAAAAACAGTTCCTCATTAAGAAATCATTTTAGACCAGTATCAATTTGAACTACTGCAAAAAACAAACATTATTTTCAGATTTACATTTACAGTATTTATCAGACTTCTTTATACAGAGTCATGTGGGAAGGTTGAAACTAAGTGGCTGCATTCTGAATCAGTAGCAGTAGGCACGTAGAGGCAGACCTGTCAGGAACGAGATGCAATAGTCCAATCTCAAGATAACAAGGGACAAGCACCCAAGTGGCCTCCATGGACAGAACAGGCTGGAGCTTTCTGATGTTATTAAGTAGAAACCTGCATAGGCAAATCTGCAAAGCTGCTGATATACATACAAACAATGTCCAGTTTGTTTTGATTTGTTTTATTTGAGTATTAAGCTGTAATGCTTTGCATGCAGTAAAGTATGGCTTTACAGTGGGAGTAAAGCGGGTTATTGCGGCTTGAGAGTTTCTAAAACCTGTTAAGAGCTTGCAAAAGGGTAGAGACGTGTAATATCAAAATATAAGCTTATTAGAGAACATATCAGAAATGGAGAAAAATCGTTTCCTTTTCTTTTTGAAGATATCTTCGAAGTTATCATAAACTATTTGAATAATGTGGTTTCTTGTGATGGATCATGCATGAAGTTTAACAAACTAAATGTCTCATTGCTGTAAATTTCTTTATCTTTTTCATTTTGGGTTTGTATGGCTGTGTAGAATTGTGCACTTAGCTATAGCACAGCACTGCAGAAAAGCCTTGCCATCAGTGCAAAAATACAGTAACTGGAGATCTTGTTAATGAGGCATAAATAAGCATGTAGGTGATGAGTAACTGGTGATGAATGATGGCTGCAGGAGATGAGTACAGAGCAGATGTTTCGAGGACTCATTTATTCAGTGGGCTGGAAAGTATTCAGGCTGAATTACATATACATAGAGTCTCACATACATTCCAATTTAAACAAGGTGTGAGGAGACAAAATTCTTGAATCATATCTGATATAAGCTTGGGAGTTTTTCAAATAAACACAGCGGTTAGGCTGTAGAGTGAAGGAAGATTTGCAATCTTTCTTAGTTTAATTACAGAAAATAGTGAGTTATGTAGTTGATAGCAAGTTACAGCATATTAAAATGACAGTGATTTGTAGTTTTAAATAAACAGACATCCAGCTGTCACGTGTTGGATAATTTTCACTATGGATTCTCTGAAACGTGTTTTTCTTTGGTTTTTGAGTTCATATGCAAATGATCATTGTTGTAAGTGTGGGGGGAAAAAATCAAACTGCGATTGCACCTCATTGCAGTGAACCCTTTAAACCTTCTCTAATAACACATCAAAACCTCACCAGCATCAGCCGAAGGCAGCAACTTGCCAGAATCCACCCACGTATTAATCATGTCCCCAGATTTTGCTCTGAAAATCTTTAAACACCAACAGTTTTTAATGAGCACAAACCCATTAATGCTTTATCTCCTTATTATTATGTATCAGTAAATTGTTTTGAATAACAAATTCAAAAAGGGCTCCTGGTTCTCAAGTGTCGACGCTTATATTCCAATGTAACCTTATTCCCTTTGGAGAAAGCTTAGGAATTTATAGCTTTTGCAAAAACCTAAGATCATTAAAACCTGATCATTTGTTATGTTTGCCATTTCCATATGTTATGAAGATCAACATTCTGTCTTATTTGTTTTCTAATTAATTTTCTGATGTTTGCCTCAACTGTTATTAAATCTATAGCTTTTTGATACCTTAATTTAGTATTTGTCTTCCATTTGCCTGTGAATGTTACTTTCCCTGCAGCAGTCATGACTAATTATACTACAGCGCTATTGAATTTGATTCAGAAGGTGTTGATTAAATTCCTATAACAGCAGCTATGACAGTAGTGCCAGCTACAAGACAAAATAAGTGCTGATATGAATGCACTCTTACTAATGCGATAGACTGTATGTTATTGTTGCTATAGTAACAACATAGACTGGATCTTGGCAAACACTCCACACAAGTAAATTAAAATCATGTATGATTGTTGATATGGTGAATCGGTGAGAGACATTTATTTACCATTTATGGAAGGAGTCTCCAGCATCTCCAGTCTCCAGCAAAGTGCTTTGTAACAATCTTTGTAAATTGGACCTTTTTTGTCTCTAACTTTAAAGGAGTGAAAAAAATGGCTGCTATGTTGCTGCTATAACAGAAGTGATAACAGGAACTTGTTTTGCATGCAGAACCCTCTTTAACTACTGAACCCACAAGGCCAAGTCATGTTTTTGTGCTATACACCAAGTACATTTGAGTTATAGAGTTATAGTTATAGATATATTGAGATGAGTGTTTATGATTTCAGCTTCTATTCCCTCATATTTGCATCTTGATGTATTAAACAACAGGATACATAGAACCCACAAGTCTTGAAGTGAATTAATTTTGTCGTCATCCTTCAGCTTTTACCTGCTCAGGGTCGCCACAACAGACCATCTTATCTGCATATATGATTTTGGCACAGGTTTTATATTGGATGTCTTTCCTGATGCAACCCTCCCACTTTATCCAGGCTTGGGGCCGGTGCTGGGAGTCGACCCCTCAGCTTCGTTGGTTCAGTGCACAGAATTCGAGCCCAGTCAGTAGTGGTGAGAGCCTGGGATCCTTAGCTGCTGGACCACCAGGGACCAGTTGATATAAATTAAAGTGAATAACAATATATGGTTTGTGACTCACTGATATCACCAATTTATTAGTTTCTTTTTTTGTGATGCTTGTCTAGGCTTTAACTTTCAATTGCTGTTTCTTACCGGGGGTTTCTCCCCTCAGTCTCCTGTTTTAATAAAATTATTAAAACACTTTTGACATATGCTCTTGCTAAATTTTAAATAGATAGTAAATAAATGGTAACATTCTGTTTTTTTTTTTTCTCAAATTCAAATGTCTGTAGTCATAAAAACTAATAAACTGGACTTAATGTTCCAATAGTGGAGAAGACTATGTTCTGAAACATTAAACTTAACTAATCTCAATCTACTGCATCTAACACAGACAATAATACATTCAATATATTGTATTTATTCTAGCAAAGAATAAAAAGGTCATTTACTACAAATTCACTCATAATGCAAAACATCTAAGCAAAACTACTGGCGCATCAGAATAGGTCTATGCAAAGCACTTGTTTTTGTTGGAGGTTTTCATGAATCGCATGAAATGTCATGGCATTTATATGAAGCTGTAAATCTCTGTTCATCCTTTTTAGATACAGGACTACTTTTCAGTCTGTGGTTATGTTCTACTAATGTAGTCCATAAATCTCAACGGAAAAAAAAAAAAAGTTCCTTGCTTTCCATTGATCGATGGACGCTGCAAAGCCTGAGGGAAGATTTGTATTTAATCCAGTGCTCCAGTGTAAGAAAGATGGTTCAAATTACACACAGAATCATGGTTTACTGACAAAATTAAATATCCACCTTAAGACTTCGATTACAAATGCTTCGGTCCCTGTAAAAAGTTACCGAAGCATTCGGGCCCTCAAGACCAGACTGTGTAACAGTTTCTTTCCACAAGCCATCAGACTCCTCAATAACGGAACTGAACTGTACCGAGCACAACACACACGCACAATAAACTGTAATGACTGCAATGACTTCTAATATACATCCATGTCTACAGCACCACCATATAAAAA
Source organism: Tachysurus vachellii (assembly GCF_030014155.1). Classification (NCBI taxonomy): domain Eukaryota; kingdom Metazoa; phylum Chordata; class Actinopteri; order Siluriformes; family Bagridae; genus Tachysurus; species Tachysurus vachellii. The sequence continues at coordinate 10,680,815 of NC_083461.1, read as the reverse complement.
TGTCACATGCTGTTTTTGCACACTGTTTTTGCTCTTTGCACATGCTGTCTTTCACATTTTAGTTGATTGCTGTTTTGCCCAATACATTACAATACCTCATGTAACTGCTGCTTTAATACTAGAGTTCATTCCAGTATTTCTGCACACGCAATATTAACTGAACATACAGTATATATACAGAGATATATATATATATATATATATATATATATATATATATATATATATATAAATAAAAGCTGTGTATCTGTACTATGCAATGACAATAAAGTTCTTTCTTTCTTTCTTTCGTCCTGCACTATTTGCACCAGGTTGCACAGATGCACTTTATGTGGCTAGGACTAACTTATTTAAGTCCTTAGCTCTGTCGTTGCTTTATGTGGTCACCATGGTCCTGGAGAAGTGTTCTCATTTTATTGTGTACTGCAACAGCTATATATGGTTTAAATGACAATAAAATCTTCTTGACTTGACTTGAAATGAATGTCGGGTCAACAATTTTCTCAGTTGAGAAAAAAGTGTTAAAACATGAGCTCTTGTCTTTTGAAATCACACATGCTCTATCAATATGACAACCCTAAAACAAGTGCCAAACATAGCAGTGACAGCATCACACTTAAAAATAACTCTGATTCTTATAACAGCACATAGAATTCATTAGCACAAAGTACAACAGAGTGAAGATTAAATAATAAAAAAATGCTAGAACAGCAAAAAAAAGAACTTGTTTACTATTTGTTTATTTACTCTTTTAAAATATTCATTCATTCATTCATTTTATAAATAAGATGAAGCATGTTGTATGAGGTGATGTGGATATTCAGGATAATGGATCTTTTAAGTGAGAGGCTTTTCCTCTGATCTCAGCACTCAGGCTGCTGGACTAGAGGATCTGACGAGGCACCTTCTAGTGCTGACCACTAATTCTATAGATTACTGCAATTATCGACGTTTCCTTAATTACTTGGACCAGATCATTGTTGTCACTGCTGATCTTTGCACTTCTATGTGTCACTAATTTGCTGATAGATCAACATTCAGAATTTTCTGGATTGAGAAAAATGCTCAGCTACTTCATTTGATTCCTCAAGCTGACAGTCATGCAAAAATAGAAGAAGTCTCAAACACCAAAGACCAAACACCAAAGTAAATGATCAAGGAATGTCTCCAGCAGTACACAAGCTACAAGATCCAAATCTCAAACATGATGCAGCAGAGGAACAGATGTTTCCTGTGTTCACTTTGCAGAGGCCCAGAAGTCTATGCCTACAGCAACTAAGGCTCATTAATCACGACCTATTGGAGGAGACATAAGATCAAGCCAAATCCTCTTGGGGTGAGTGCTGCAGCCTCAGGAGGAAGAGAGCTGACTAATTAACCAGTGTGAGAGAGCATCAGAGAGACAGATGAAAGAGATGAAAAAGAGACATAAAGCAGCAGACTGAACAGTGCTTCATTCTGCACAATGCTAATAGATATAGTTTCAGATGTCTGTATTTAACAAGTGTCAAAATCTGTCTGAGGACTAAATTACAATATTTAGTACAGAATGTTAGTAGTGCAAAAACAAACATCAGAACAAACACGTGAAAAACCCAGGGGTTACAGACCAGGCCTATTGACCACATGTTCAGGAGCACTGGTCACTAGGAGGAATGATCAAACTCATTCATTCATTCATTCATTCAGCTTTAGTAGCCTCTTTATTACTAAGTCTCAGTGGGTCCAGAGTATATCCTGGGAACACTGAACATGAAGTGGGAATACAACTCTGGATGTGACATCACTCCAATGTACGGCACAATGCACACAAATTAAGCTAACATTTTTAATTACCATATTTATGGGAAGAATCCTGAGACCTCAGAGGAACCAAAGTGAACACGGACACCACCACAGACAGAAAATTCAAACCAGGGATTCTGGAGAGCTGAAGTAACAAACGTACTTCCTGCACCGCCATAACACTGTGATGGAATAAGAATTAACATCAAATATGCATCACATCAAAAGTAATAAATTTTTACCACATTACCTTGTCATAAAATAAAATTAGATGTGTCAAACACTAGTATTCTGTTCAACAAAAAAAAAATTAAACCTGCAGGTTGGTGTGAGTTCGACTCCTCACCCTGCAATAAAGCGTCAGAGTTTAACTCTGTCAGCTGGGTCATACTTTCTAACTCCCTCTTAGAGACAAATGCTGTGTTAAAATCTTTAGAGAACACGAATACACAACACAACTTGCTACTCCACACTAATCTAGTGCACACGAGGCAGTAGTAATGCAGTGGTTATGATTCTGAAAGCCCCAGAATGATTAGATCCTCATTCCAGATGTATGACTTTAATAAAAGCTAAAAGGAAGCAAGCTATTCTGCTATTCATGATCATTTAAACAGGTTCAATTTGCAAACAGCTGAATAGTTGAATGGAGGGGAAAAAGTCACTATTAGGTTAGATTTTAAAGATTAAATAGCTGGAAAACTAAATGTGCAATCTTTTTATTGTATCAGTGACTCACTCTTGGATCTGATCAGTAGCACCAAGAAACATAATGTTACATAACATGTACATAACATTACATAATGGTAGCAAGTGTTCACTTCTTGATTTTTTTTTTTTTTTTTTTTATCCAGTTAGGAAGATGGCAGGCGCAGCAGCTGTGTATTGGTAAAGGAAAGTTGGCACTATACATATCACTTATCAGTCCTAATTCAGCTCATCTGCAAAGCCAGCACAAAGCATTTCAGACAGCAGAATGGGTGAGGCAGGATAGCGGTGAGTTGCGTTATGCGTGGCTTCAACGTTACAACCAAAATAAAATGTAAAATCTGCTTTTGACAAATGCTCTTGCTAAATTCACAGTTTATTACTAACAACATTATTTCTTTCAAAGCAGTTGATTGGCCATAACTGAGACAGAGTTTCTTTACAGACAATGCTTCTAAATCTGTGATCTAATCTTGTTTACGCTGAACAAGCCTGCTCATGAACAGGTTTGAGTTTAGGGATTTGGGGTGTTGGCAACCAATCCACCAATAGCTTTACAGAAGAGCAAAGGATCGGGTCAAATTATTTCCAATCAAATCCAGATAACTCTGGAATATATGAAGGACGGGCTAAGAAAATCAATTAAAAGCCCAGGATTACCAGAGAACCAGAACTGGCCTTTTGACTGCTTGGACTGTATCCTGTCTCAGCTGTAAGTCTTGTTATAAGCAAAATACTCAAAAATTCATGTGAAGAGAGGAAACACAATCCTTAGTGTGGATTAGTATACTGTAGTTATTATACTTCCCAGTTCACCATCACTAACCCAGTCTAGACCAAATCATCAGTTGATTTTCATTTAAGAAATGAACACAATTGTGTGAGTCAGAGGCAAGAACCAAGATTTTAGAATATAACCAACATAAAGATTCTGTTCTTCAGCATATCACCACTAGTACAGACTACAGACTGTGAGAAACAAGATGTAGTAAAGGAAAAAATATAGGAATAAAATTTGAGAAAACACACATAAACCATACAATCTCTGAAGCAAACACTATTTTCTGTTCAGGTAGGTTCATTAGCGCCTGTGGGGTCTTTAGCTCAGTTGGGATACCCAGAAATACAAATAATCATGTTAAACACTAAACAGTGCTTTACCTGTAATTAAAACCGGCCTGATTAACGCTAACAATAAAGGTCCAACTTTACAGAGGATCAGTCAAAGATACCTCATTAAACAAATCCCAGTCCATGAAATGGCTTGCTTATTTAAAAGACTGAAATATAATTGGCCCCTAGACTCCAGTAACCACAGAGTGGTGTTATTCCAGTCAACCTCCATGGACAGATACTAGAAAGTGCAGTTTACAGCTCAGATTCTCTTTTTCTTTAGGGACTGTGAAGCTCTAGCTCTTCCCCTCGCATCTGGAATACAGTGTGCTTTTGTAATGTAAAAATGCAGACATTTCAGATAGAAAGGCTTTCAAGATACCCCCTTAAACTGAACAATACACGTCTAGATTTAAGCTCCATGATGCCCCCTGCTGGTCTCTAGAAGTGAAGACAGATATCTGACTAAAATTTTCCACGCAAACAATAGGTGAAAGCATCTAGGTCTAGAACAGCAGAACTTTTCCAAGGATGCAGACAGACAGTGGCCCCCAAACAATGAGGAGGATGCGGAGGATGGTAGATCAGTAGACTGGATGGTAAATATACTCACCATTCACTTTATCACCTGCTCATTTATGAAGTTATTCAATAGGCCAATCATGTAGCAGCAGGCAATGTATGAAATCGTCCAGATACAGGTCAAGAGCTACAGTTAATGTTCACATCAAACATCGGAATTGAAAAAAAGTGATCTCTGTGACTTTATCCATGGCATGGATGTTAGTGCCAGATGGGCTGGTTTGAGTATTTCAGAAACTTCTGATCCAAAGTAGATAGCTGTGCATTCAGAGATGCATTTCTGCTCTCAGTTCAGTTCCAGTTACTACAGTCTTAAGCTCAGATCCATCTGGTCATTCTGCTCTGATCTCTCTTATCAAGATGTATCAGCCTGCAGACCAAAGGATGCTCAAAGGACGTTTTTGGTTTTTAAACACTCCATGAAAATTCCAGATCAGCTGTTTCTGAAACACTCGACCAGCCCATCTGTTTCCAAAAACCATGCCATAGTTAGTCACAGAGATCACACTTTTTGCTTGTTCTGATGTTTGATGTAAAAAATAACTGAAGCTCTTAACCTCTTAATCTGCATGACTTTGTGTTGTCCTGCTGCTACATGATTGGATGATTAGATAACTGCACAAGCATGAGCAGCTGTACAGGTCTTTTCTATTATAGCAGACACTGATTGAATAAAGTAGAATTAAATGTGTATGGTGGTGGGCACTAAGTGTCCTCAAATTTATTGGACGTTACAGGAAGAGAGTTAGAGTGCAGTTCTTTTCTCCTGTGGGGAATATTAGACATATTTCAAACATGTGTGTATGTGTGTGTGTGTGTGTGTATATGTATTTGTGTGAAGACCAACTTGAGGGAAACAATCATAAAATGTAGAATGATACATAAATGAATTTTAATGTAATTATTTATATTTATTTATATATATTATGCACAACTGATATCAGGAACAGCACATTCAGTTTACTCTCCTAGAAAATATACATTTTCAGGGTGCTTTGGATAGAAACATTCTTACCTAAAAGGGTTCAAGGGTTCGTCCAACCTAAAAGGGAACCTT